>NC_061513.1:304144177-304444177 GCF_022539505.1 Lolium rigidum
AACAAAGCAAGAATTAACCATTATGCGTATGTGCGCCCGAAAGCAAGCCCCTTGGCACCGCTGCATTTATACCCCCTCGATCGCCGCTGCTGCCTAGAAGCCACTACCACCGCTCTCCCACCGTGCCCACATAAACTCCGTTGACCGGCACCTTTCCACACCTTACTAGCTTAGGCTGTGGGTTTGACACCATGAATCCCAAGCATACACACCATCATTATGGCATGGAGGAGCCACTTTGAGCGAAGAAGATCCATAAAAACAGTGTCTGATATCGTTTTGGGAGATTTGGAGTGCACGGCCGTGAGACAGGAGGCTGTGGTGCATCACACTAGTAATTAACAATGCCCTTACTGTTGCAATTTGGGTATTTGTATTTAAGATCAACGGATGACCTCAACTTGATCGAAACTAATGGGATTGATTGATCTTTCACATATCGGGGCGGCTTAGAGCATGTTTCAACCAGTGTACCAGCGGAATGAAACATCCCATATATTGGACGAGAAGAGGCTCCCTGCTCCTCCGCTGCCACAGAGCACATCGACACCATTTTTAGGTAGATCAGCGAGGAGGATTTCACCAACTAAACCAATCCATTTAATCCAAACATGGAGATCTGAATCACACTGGTACGTTCGTTTGCATGCCAAGCAACAACGACATATGCCCTTAGTGCATGTTGTTGGTTCCTTACTAAGATCACCTGAGATTCACAACTCGATAGCGTTTGCTAGGCGGAACCACATCGGCACTTGATAGGGGTTGTTTATTGGGCGTGCATAATAGTTCTTGGAGACATTTGAACATTCCGAGATTCAGATCGATGGCAACAATATCATTGTAGGACAAATCAACAATGTATAAATAATACTTGTCCAAGTCTCCCATGGATAGCAACATGGGAACATAGAAAGGATAGTTTGGCCTGAGAAATAATTCTTGATCATCAATACAACGAACTTCTTCAATGATTTGCGCATCAATATCTACCTCATGAAGCATAGCCCCTATGTACGAGGAAGTTCCAATAATGGTTGCTATGACTTCGTCTTGTAGGACCCAATCTAATAGGAATGTATTCTCCGTAGGGGCTGACAATAAGTATATCGTCTCTCAAAGATGATGCAACAATGAAATCAAATCATACCCACACTTAGGTATCAACGGATGGACTCAGTAGTTGCTTGTGATGTTTTTCACCTTGATCCAAATCCCATGACCACAAGTCGTGTTTTGGCACATAGCGATGATCTTACCTTTATAGATAATAGCATCATAGTAACTCAAGAAATATGTATGATGAATCTCTAATATGATCCAATGACCACACCCCTCCATAGTATAGGGTAACTTGTAGAATGACACAGTGATGGAAAAATAACCATCAACATTAGCAGGGTTCGAGTCTCTTTGTTTTTTTATCACTAATTTGGTTCTCGGTTGATGTGGATAGTATCGCCTATGGGAGTTGGATAGCTAGCAAAGATTAATGCTTAGCTAACACAAGTGTTGCAGAAAGTTATGTCTAGCTTCTAAACCCTATCAGAGGATGTTGCATCAATTTTCCTGACTACGTGTTAGGGTCGTCTGACCGCGTGCAGCTGTGTCAAACCCCTGCTAATGTTGATGATTATTTTTCCATCGGTATATCAGTCTACAAGTTATCCTATACTATGGAGGGGTGTGGTCACTAGATTATATTGGAGAATCCCGATACATATTGGCTGAGTTACTATGATGCTATTATACATAGAGGTAAGAGCACCGCTATGGTCAGGAGCGACCACGTGTTGTCATGGGATTTGGACCAAGGAGAAAAACATCCCAAGCTACTGTTAAGTTCATCTGTTAATACTAAAGTGTGGGTATAATTTGATTTTATTCTTGCACCATCTCTAAGAGACAATATACTGATTGTCAGCCTGGACGACGGAGAAGACATTCTTATTAGATTGGGCCGTACATGACCAAGTCATAGCAACCATTATTGGAACTTCCTCAGTTTTTCGATACGGGGAGAAAACTTCCTCAGTTATGGGGCTATGCTTCATGAGGTAGATATTGCTGCACAAATCATTGAAGAAGTTCGTGATATTTGTGATCGAGCATTATTTCTCGGGCCAAACTATCCATTCTATGTTCTTGTGTCGGTGCCCAAGGAAAACTTGAAGAATAATTTTTTATACATTGTTGCTCTGTCTGACCATTATGTTGTTGCCATCTATCTAAGTCTCGAGGATGTTCAAACGTATCCAAGATTGATTATGCAGTTCTAATCAATAGTCAATATCAACTGATGATGTGGTTTCGTCCAGCAACCCCTATCGAGTTGTGAATCTCGGCTAATGTTAGTAAAGAACCAATGTCATGTTCTAACGGAATATGTCGTTGCTGATTGGCATGCAAACATACGTACCATTGTGATCTAGATCTCCATGTTTGGATCCGATGGACGCAATGATATCGCTGCAGTTAGTGGTCTCCTCCTCGCCGATCTGCCCGAAAAAACGACATCGCTGCACTTCGTGACAGCGGAGGAGTCGAGACCCTCTTCTCGTCCAATATATGGGACGATTCATTCTGCTGGTACACCAGTGCTGTGTGTTCTCCCCGTTGTCCAGATCTATAAAAGATCGATCGACCCATTAGTTTTGATCGAGTTGAGTTCATCAATTGATCTTAAATAACAAACACCCAAAATAACAATGCTAAGGGCGTTGGTAGTTACCAGTGTGATGCACCACCTCGTCATATCTCACCGTCATGCAATCCAAATACCCGTATTCTCATATTTCTCCTCTGCTCCAAGTGGTTCCTCCATGCCATCATGGTGGTGTGCATGCTTGGGATTGATGGTGTCAAAATAGCTGCCTAAGGGAGCTAGCAAGGTGTGGAAAGGCACCGGTGGGTCGCCGGCATTTGTGTGGGCACAATGGAAAAGCGGTGGTGGTGGCCTCTGGACAGCGGTGGCGATGGACGGGGTATAAATGTGGCATCGCTGAAGGGCTCATGTTCGAACGCAGTGGTCAGGTTCCGTGTCGGAGGCGGAGCTGAGCTGGGTACACAAACCCGTAATGGTTAATGCTTGCTTTGTTGTTTTTGGCCCATTTCATTTTGTTATTTCCTGTATATGTCATACGTGCCACGTGGGTTGTTTCCCCTACAACTATCGTTCATAGACATGTATATTTTATTTCTTTAAAAATGGAAATTATTTGTTCAAGTATATCCCGGTGGGTGGATTTATGTCACATGAACGACATGACAAGTTTATTCCGGTTTTTGGCATTTCCTTCTTAATTTGACACGCGTGCGCATCACCAGTACAGATTGGGCCTTTTATTACCCATCATGGCTCCCAGAAAGTCTTTTCTCTGTGTTATATGGCAGAAAGCCAACGACCGATAAAGTTGACCGTATGCCTAATCTTTATCGCCCGTAATGTGAAAACATCGCAAACGGTTCCAAATGTCGGGACTCTATGGTATCTTTGCACATGCTTTTGCATCCCAGAATCTTTAACACACTTTCCTCTTTCACACACCATTCAGGGAGTGCCTAATCTTGTGCGTACTTTCGAATACGAGAGCCTATTATTTTTTGTTTACGATATTTTAGGCAATCGCCTTCTTAAATTTATTTTTGTGATTCATTACTCGTTAATATTTGTGTGCCTGACCGTCCACCATTTTTTTACGATTCAGCAACATCATTTCACTCATTAGCAGCAGCGGCGACGTTCGTGATGTTTTGAGGTTTTTCTTTGCGGAAAATCTCTCCGGTGGTTGCTGCTATGCCAAGAGTCGGTAGGCGGCTGCTGCTATGCCAAGATCTGACGGGTGACTGCTTTTATTCCAACAACTGGCTGGTTTCTGTGCGTCAGGGCGTCGGGGCGGTGCGTCGGAGAGAGGTTTTTCTAGGTGTGGGGTACGATGGAGAGGGTTATCCCTAGGTGTGGATGTACGGTGGAGAGCAATACGTAGGTGTGGGGATGTGCCTAGTTTCCTCGGTGCGGTGGATGTCGTCAGTGAAGAGGACGAATCATAGGTATGATTTAGTTACTCAATTAGTGAAGTAGTAGTTTAGAGATAGCTAGAATGAATCCTTGTATGTGTAGATGAATCGAGAATGGATGATCAAGAGATGTACAAGCCCAACTTACTGCCTCGGCCTCAGTGGTTCAAGAGAGCACCTCTCATACATATGAAGATGAACAAGGATAGGTTTATCAGTTGTCTATGTCATGATTGCTAGAATTATAGGTCTTGGGACAACATACGTGAGATCAGGAGACACTTGATTCAACAGGGCTTCATGGATGGGTACAGTTGTTGAACCAAACACGGCAAAGTACCTTCCCCTTAAGAGAGCCAAGGTAGATGTGGTAATGAGATGGAAATGTCACACTTTGATAATAAGATGGCAGATGCTGAGATGGTAGTCCCTGATAAAGAGATAGAAGAAGACATGCAAGTCCATGATGATGGTGAAGAAGTTCATGCTGATGGTGAAGATGATATGGCCAACCTCCATCCATGTTGTGTCATTTTCAGGCTACGGTAAACTTAAAGAAGACTACTTGGATCTCAATGCTTTAGTGAATGACTCAAAGGTACAATTGTGCCCAAATGGTAAGAAAGAGCACACAAAATTGACGTCAACACTAGAACTATTGAGATTTAAGGCAGAAAGCGGATTGTCCGACAGAAGCTTCACGTAAATGGTATCTATCATCAAGGACATGTGTCATGGTATTGTTGAGATAGATTCTACTGGGCGTAATTTGTTTAAAGATCTGGTAATAATGATAAACTTTTGCTCCAGCTCCCTGATAGTGTTTACAAGGCACATCTTGCTCTAGTTTTTACCCCCACACATTGATGAAAGTGGTTGGAGAGGCTGCGACAACTGAGGTTCTTTAGAAATAGATGGTGAGGATTTGTCTGGTACAATCTCAATGGAAATCGCGGGCTCTTCCTCATGGTGGAAATGCACTCTAGTCGTGGCAAGGATACGAAGAGCAAGTTGAAGATCTGGAGGTTGTCCATGTCGGGTACTATCTCCCGATATGGTGCAGCCTAAGTGTCACGTTTTTTACACACCCGTTCCTGGTCTAATTTACGGCTATCAACTCTTCTATAGACCGTGTTGCATCTTGTTTGCTAAAAGAAAAGTCTGAAAGACGATGACAGAATGATCAAAAAGGTGACACTGCACACAGATGGGAGGTGCTCGGTGTCTATTGGTGCCCACCTAACTGATGAGCAGGAAAAGGCACTCATGACCTTCCTTAAGGACAACACTGGTGTGTTTGCATGGGAGACATCAGACCTTACTGGGGTACCACTAGAGGTAGTAGAACACCACCTGACTGTATGTCCTCAGGTCCCGCTCGTGAAAGATAGGATTCGCCACCAATCACAAGAGAAGCAAATTTCATATGCTCAGAATTAAGGAAACTCAAGAAGCCCTGACTCGTTCATGAAGTATTTCATCCCACCTAGATAGCCAACCCAGTTGTGGTGCCCAAACCCTGTAGAAACAACATGATGTTGTGCATTGGCTTCACTGACTTGAAGAAGGCATGCCCAAAGGACCCGCACCCGATGCCGCGGATATACCAGATAGTTTTTTTTTAGATGATATACCAGATAGTTGCCTCCACCTCGGGGTGTGATTTTTTATGCTTCATTGACGCAATTTTGGATATCACCAAATCAAGATTGCTAGCGAGGATGGGGAAAAGACTGCATTCATCATGCCAGACAGATACAATTGTTACACATGTGTGCCCTTTGTGTTGAAGAATGCCAAGGCAACCTTCTAGCGCGCCATGCGAGCCTATCTATGCTCGCAAATTGGTCGCAGCATGGAAGCCTACATCGATGGTCTGATAATCAAGGTCAAGGATAAGAGTACCCTGATTCAAGATTTAGAAGAAATATTTTACAACCTACGTAGCATAAACCTCGAGCTCAACCCCGATAAGTGCGACTTTGTAGTACCCACTGGAAATTTACTCGATTTTCTAGTATCTCACCAGGGGAATCAAGGCAAACCTTGACAATGGATCATAGTTCACCAACAACTCCTTTATGGCTCACATTTGAAGAGCTAGGAACCAAAGTCTTCTTGCTTCACTGGCACACCCGTGAAGCAACATGCAAGTAGAGAGCGCCAATCTAGAGATACTCCACAGTCGGAAAACCAAGACCTTCAAAAAGCTTGCATTCCATAGAGCAAGTACACTTTGCACCACCCCTTGTCAGGCAACCCGACGAAACGCCTTTTTTTCCTAGTGTATGGAGATAAGGTTATGTTGCCCACGAAATTGGCACACAGATTACCGATATTAAAGGCTTACTAGGAATAAGATGAGCGGGCCCACATGATCGATGACACTAAGTTTCTGGAGGAAGTTCAGTGCCAAGTCACCATAAGTTCGGCCCATTATTTGTAGGGGTTGCGCAGATACCACAGCCACCTCGTGCATTCTAGAGAACGTGAGGTGGGGGGCTTGGTGCTGCAAAGACTTCTGCCAGCAACAGGCACCACAAGCTTTCACCAAAATGGGATGGTCCATTTTGCCTGTTTCATGTTCCCTGACAGGGAGCAATGCGCCTAGAGACTAAAGACGACATGCGCATGGCAAATTCATGGAATATTGAGCACTTGCAGAAATATCAAAGTCGTGCCAACAAGGTCAGCGGCGGCACATCGACCAAAGGATCACCACACCAAGAAGACCGCACTTGAGAATAAGGATGCCAAGAAACCGGTTCGCGAGCCCCCTCCCCGCCAACCTAACGCAAGGGTGCACATGACCTAAGCAAACGTGGCCTTCCCCGACAACCAAAAGCACCTCGAGGAGGTGGCACTCACAGCAAGCCCGCCCCCGGTATGAGATGACTCAACAATGACCACATGGAGACCGACCAGCATCTAGCATTCCGGATGGCACCACACGCGATCCATGCGGTGTCGGCAGGCCTGCCATATATAGCATGTGGATAGGACATGCGCCTGCAGCATACGGATGAGCTCAGTAAGCCCTCCAGCTATAAAAGGAGGTCAGGGACCCTCGAAAAAGGGGTTAGATTTAACAGCGACTTGAGTCTACGGAGAGAGCCTTCAAGCCATAGTTCTTCTGGGCTTAGAATCACCTTTACGAGCCCTCCCCGACAACCTAGATCGTCATTACAATCGAGCAAGAAGACCACCAATAGGAACAGACCGGCAGGACGTATTCTCTCTAGAGCTTGCTAACGACCTAGACATGGGTCAAACCGTCATGTGTTTTCCGTGTTGTGTGAGAGTGTTTGGATTGCCTTGGCACCAAACACCGAACCTAAAAGGGGGTGGTCTCACCCTAGTGTCCGCGAAGGCACCCGCAACATTCTACACTCGAAGAACAATATCTAGCCATCTACAATATTGTGTGTCGCAAAAGTGACATCTTAGCTAAGGTGTCAGAAAGTTCACCACCGAATATGACGCAATGAAGAGATATTATGGCTTCAAGGTTAGCATCTTGGAATGATTTGCTACCGCGTCTGGCTTTGGTGCAGTTGACGTGATGGAATCTACATGTGAGGGAATTCCATGTACAGAGCCTTGATACAACCTGATATGATGGTTGATAATAACAACAAAAACTAGAAAATGGAGATTCTATTAAAGACTACGGTTTTTGGGTGGTATCTTCATAGAGGGGTAAACCTTAATAAAGACAACCTTTCAAATGCAATTTCCATGGAAGTAAAAAGTGTGTCTTTTCTGCCATCATGATGAGACTATAAAACACTTATCCTTCCAGTGTTAATTTGCTAGAGATGTATGGTTAATCATCTCAGTGTATTCTCCTTATACCCACCACAATGCGTTGCTAATAGGTTCGGCAATTAGAAGCCGAAAGGGGTCGATCATTGGTCTAAATACTTATTAGGGTGGGAGCATTTTATGTTATTTGGTCGCTCTAGCTATGTAGAAACTACAAGATTTTTAATGATAAAAATTCTTCAATCATGTAGGTTATCTCGTGGTGCACTGCTTTGCCCCGTTCATGATCGTCTCTACTGTGTGTGGAGAACTGTGATCTATTTATGGAGGAGTCTACACGGTTGGAGGACACAACAAGGAATATTTTGCAATGTTGTATGCTGAGCAGCTACGTGCATCTCAGTTGTGAAAAGACCGGGTGTAATGCTTAAACCTTTAAAAGCAATAAAGCACCCTTTATCAGTAAAAACTTTATCAGTAAAAAAAACATTGAACCGTACCTCTTTGTTATTGTCTTGTCTCATTCTAACATCAAAGAAAGAATCTACAAATATGCAAAAGAAATAAGTATTATTCGTATTGTTGAACTCTTGAGTCCTGATTGAGAAATGAAAACATTTTACTGTGAAAGTCAATGGTAAACCCATATTCGTTAACAAACTGAATCAACGTGTGATCCGACAAGGTAAAAAGTGAATCGCCTCACCTGAGATAGTTACTTATGTTACATAATCCCAAAGAGCGTCAACCTCTCGCTGGTACATAGATCGTGCCATCCCTGCATCACCAAGGAAAAGAACATTAATTAGGACCTCTCATCCGAGTCAGAAATCAAGCAGACAATAGAAGATGGGTATTTTGGTTATATGCGGATATGTTGTTCAAATAATCAAACGTAGCAAGTGAGACACCTTTCATGGAACTAAATTTTATTTCCCACTGACACACAAAATTGAGCATGGTATACTACCATGCAGATATAGAACATGGAATCAGGTCTGGGTTTCTACATAAAATCTACGCATTGTTATTAAACTATATAAGAGTGCAATGTTGTTGTCTCTGAAATGCAGTAGTAAATCTCAAGAAAAGATCTGAATGCAACCTGGAAACAAACATTAAAAAATGTATGTGACCAGCCAGTCTGAACTCTTTAACAGCCCAATAAAATAACTGATCCATATATTACAGTTACACCAACAGTTTTCTAGAAATAACCAGTACGCAAGATAATGTATGAATTTAAGTATGCATGCATTCTATGAAGCAGACCTTTTAACCCAGAACGCTATGCATGTGCAATAAAGTTACATGTATAAGAAAAAATATCTAAATAACCCAAAGGCAATGCACATGTAATTAAAATATCATGGAAGCCAAGTTCATTTAGAAGACGCAATATTGATCTTTAATTGGAACTTTGGATACACTAATTATATACAAATTTACCAATTAACTAACTAAACATTAAGATGCATTGAAATATACTGGGATTGGATGTCTCTACACCAGATACAAACAATGGAAATAGTGATATAATGAGTAGAAGATTTTCCCCTCATATCATGAAGTGAAAATAACAATATAATTACTGTAAATTCAGCACTGAGATCACTATAGTTTGAATTAATATCAAGAAGGAAAGTGAAATTATCATAACAGAAAAAATAAGATAGGGAAGGATTGATACATGTGGCATCTTCCAATTCACCATAACACAAGGGAAGAACAACTAACAATTTCATTAATACACCCTTTAAAGTTCAAGAAACAACACATTCTAAGGAGAAAAATGGACTATTAAATCTGCATCTGTAGAAATTACAAACAACGGACAACCACATCAGCACAATTAGAACCATGAGCACAATCTAGTAAAACTCTAGAATTTCCAATAAAACCAAAGCCTAAATATCATCATTAGCACAATCCAGTAAAACTCTTGAAATCTATAATAATACCTAAATAGGTGATCCCCACTAACTACTTCTCTTCCCAAATAAACTGCCACATCAGCAAAAAAAATAGTGTTTTTGATAAATTAAAAAATCCGAGCCACATGTGAAATCCCGAAGCAATCTCTTCCAGTGTCATTGCAGTTTCCAAGCACATCCCCTCCGCAGCTCCCTTCCCATTTATCTTCTCTGGAAACTTCAGGCACTTTTCTGCAATAAATGACTAATGTTGATGTTCCTAGCAAGCATGTAGCCCTCCCCAAGTCCTCTTGTTTCCAAGCCTTCTCTAGCAGATCTAGCATGCACACCTATTGATCTACCGATGTACTATCTGATCATATAACCCTAAAAGGCTGCATCTAAACGTTGATATGTTAATTGTTGACAGGTCCTGCCTTATTCGTCAGTAACATAAGGCATCTCACGAAATCATGGGCGATGGTGAGCTGCATGCCATGCCAACATTGACGAGCTCTCCACGAGCCATAACAATGTGCGCGGCCAGAAGGCCGGACACCATTGTTGAATTGGGCTTTGATGTTTGCTTTTCAGTCATGTGTTTCTTTCTGCTACGCTTCTTGATTGTTTATGGATTTCATCTATTTGAGGAAATAAGTTGCATCTGAGCAAGTCCGGAGGTTATTTTATTTTGAGCCTCGGTAATAGCAACCAAGACACCATATCTTCCTCCAAGGTAGCACACATGGTGTCATCAGAAGTCCCTCCCGCAGAACTTTCAGGCTTCCTATTATTCAGTTTATACATCATAAGTTAATTGATTGCTATATTGTATGTTATTTTTGCCTCTATATGTACCGGTCCATACTACAATTCTGATAGTTCCTTTTGTCTACAATACTACAATTCTGCATGTAATTTTCCTTTCCTAGTATGTCACTACAAATTCTCTTGGAATGTTGTTATTTTCCCATTCACATTGGTTATCAATGTAGACCATTATTTGTATCCACTTTTGTTGGATGGTATCAAACAATAAACTGAAGAACTGATCTTTTAAGAAATGCACTATGGATTTATGTATTCCTCTAAATATTCATAACATTTACATATGTAGTTAAAGGGGGCCTTTTGGAATCCTACTCATCATGTGATGTTCATATGAGTGCGTCGAATTTTACAATCAGCTTTGGTATGGTATATAGACATGATTTTATCTTGCTTTCCTTAAGTAATATATCCCAAGATTGGTATGTTCCAATAATTTCTCTTAAGCTTGACCTTCTGTTCAAATACGGAAGTTTATTTATTTTCCTGTTTGGCATGATTAATCACTAAGTTTTCATGTTCTTTTTGTTAGAGTGTAGCAGTGGAGTATACTTTCTTGGTTATCTACCTGAGTCGGCAACTTCCTTTGATGATTCACATCCCTCCTTTTTGTCCTATAGAGTTCCGCTAAGACCTCTTTGTACCTGCATCGAATATAACATAGTGAAAGTGTTTATGAATATCTTATGGTAGGTATATATCAAAATATTCTAGATGTTATACAACTTCCCAAATGTTCAACATCATACTATTTCTTTTCTTGATGGTAAAGAGTGTGGCACTACTTCCATAGGTGAAGCATAGCTTTTTTTTATTGGCATTTTAAACACGGAGCTCCATCATCCTTGGAAATAGGACATGGGCTTAGATTGGACTATACCACCACTATGCATGCTAAGAACTTGATATTGCTTGCTTTTGTGAAGATCGATCCTGCAATTAGTTTTCTTGCCAATAAGCTTTTGGTGAGTTACTCAAACATTAGCATACCATAAATATTGAATTGGCATTTGGTTAATATCAATCTTAGTACTGGTCCAAACTAAATTGGAACAATAAGTGGGAGAGGAAGAATGATGTTCCTTTGCACAATAATCATATTTAGACATGTATGCATAGTTTTTTTTTACTTCAAATAGAGCATGTTTACTTTGTTGAGTTTCTATTTTTATATTGCAACAAATTACCGCTGCAACGCATGGGGCATTATCTAGTTCCAGTAAAACTGAAGCCCACTTCTAGTAAAACTCTAGTGTACGCATATTTTCAGATTAAAGATAATAGAGTATCTATTGAAAATCTAAGATCAATTATATCTGGTGCAACGACAAATTAGTATCTCGATATTAAACATGAAGGCCACCATAATACCAAATTATGTACCAAATGAAAGATGAAGATATGCTAGAGCTATTGCAAAGATGTATTAATGGAATTATTTGTGATATCACTATTTTTTTGAAACGAATACGGTAGGGGAAGTCGTTACAGTGATTATTTTTAATAATAAGAAATCAAATTTGTGTCCCTAGTGACTTAAACGTAGATGGATGAGTTGTACATCGACTTGCCTACCCTAGGCTCACTTCTTATTTGTGATATCACTCACACGGTAGTGTGCTAGAATATTAAAATAAAACCTAGTCTCCACTGGATATTAACATATTTCTAACCTCCTAAAAGATAAACCATAATATCAAGATAATTAAATTACTTTTTGAACTGCATAAATATTAAATTTGAATGGGGACAAATTAGATTGTCCATGATAAAAAAAAATGAGTTTGTCCCTTTATTCTTCTTCTATGTGGCCGCACGATTCATCGCCACATTAGCACGCTCTCCAACCACCTCTCCTCACCACACGCCTTACGGCCTTAGTATCAAATCATATCACATCAGAATCAGATATGTATCTTCTCGCCAACTCAGAAAAAAAGTAGAGTGCAAAAGTTTGGATGGAAACCGATCATAGGTACTACATCAAAATCAAGACCAACGACGCAGAATAAGAAGAGAAGAACGAACTGAATAGGAAAAGAGAAGAGATGGAAATAAGCTTACCGGCGACGAATGCTCCACGCTGCTGTGAGCCATCCTCGGTAGCCAGGGAGAAGATACTGAGGAGGTCAGGGGCAAGCCTGCTGGTCGGCGACGCCTTGTGGCCAGAGAAGCTTGTGCCGCAGACGATGGAGAGGCGACCGCAATGACGGTGGCAGCAGTGCGAGCGACGGGCTGCATACTCCATTAGAGCGGTGAGAATCATGATGTGGCAAGCCACTGTGCATGAAACGAAGAACAACGGAGGCTGGGTGGAGGAGATAGTGGTTGAGATGGGGAACAGGAGCGGAGCGGAGAGACGATGCAGGAAGAGGCGGCGCAAGCGAACGCGGGGGAAAAATATTGTGGCTAGGGTTTCACACTGGAGGGTATTTATCTAGAGGCGTGAAGAACGGACGGTTCCGATCGACGTGGGAATGGTTCCATGATTGGACGGCCCAGGATGGCCAACCGCTGAGGAGAATGTTGTGCCGACCAATTTTTTCACCCACCAAGGCACTGACTGGTGGGACCAAAAACTAGAGGTAGACTTCACCATGATCGGACGGTTGGTAGCACCCCATGGTGAAGATCGGACGGCCGGGCGTGCCAACTCGTTGGAGAGGCACAGGGAGTGTGAAATATCTTTTCTTAGATGATCGCACATTAAATTCATTATTTTCGGCAATTAATATTGATTAACCGTGATCAAGAATGAACCAAAAATTTAACCTTATACCACAATTAGATCAATATAGTCAACCATGGACTCACGGTGCACACATTAGCTTCTACTTCGACGTCCCTTTTGATGGCCACCATACCTAAGTTTCACAAGCTTACGTTGCAAGATTGCATTTTCTTGAAGTGCTTATGTGTGTTTCTCTTCCTCATTCAGTTTGAGGCCTTTTACGGTAGGTACCGACAGATATGAACCGTCCATCTAAACCGATCCAAGGGTTTAGATTTCCAAATACTAGTGGATGAGGTGAGTAGTATTTTTCAGAAGCACATGCTCGTCCTGCTTGTTTTTTTTTTCTTTCCCTTTATTTGTGGGGCTCATCCCGCATATTAGGGGCATACCTTTGGGAAGTCCCAATCCCACGTTTCGTTAGTTGTATAAATTAGTAGGGGAGTTGGTCTGGAATCGTTATTTGTATTTAGTTCCTTTTCATTTATAGTTCGTTTGTTCTGATTAACTGCTTAATTGAATGCACATTGTATGTTCTACCGTCGACTAAACATACGAGTGAACTGAGTCATAGCGATCCTCCACATGGAACGCTAACCTCCATCGACACTCCTGCATAGGCAAGCACTCCGAAATGGTCCGTGTGACGTCCGCATGGGCCAAAAGTGCTCCCATCGGTGTCCCCCATATGATGTCAACGTGGAGGATAGGCCAACGGACCCCATCCTGGCCCTAAATTTGGGTTCCAGGTGGGGGTTGACAGGCGGAATCAGCGGTCTGCGTCGTGTCCTCCCTAGCCCACATATCTGTCCATCCACTGCCTACCAACCCTAAATAAAAAAGGCAATCTTCATGTCGCCATCCTCAGTCCATGCCCGCTCGCAAGCCCTAGCCACCTTGCCACCACGCCCACCACCACTCGCATCTAATCGTAGATCGCCGCGACCCCCGCCGGTAACGCGCCATGCCAAATTGGATGCGTCGTAGATGGGGTGGCGCCGTTGGAGGGTACGACAGCGAAGGGAGTTCCCACGATGGTACGCAACGTGGAGGTGGAAGGTGTCACACCGGCTCCTGAGGCTTAAACTGCACTGATACTGCTCCGGCATGGGCCTCGTCATCGCGAAGATGGTACGTCGACCGCGCCGAGCGATCGCACCACGCGGTCTTCCAGTTCCCGGGCCTTCGGCAGCCGCGGAGGAGCGCAAGCGCCACCGCTTGCCCATCTCAGTGTGTACATGCGGATGGGTGTGGCACACATACAAAGAGGTGTCACCCGACAGCAAGATGTCGGAGGGGTAGCACCTTAACCCTAAAAGGGTTCTAGTGGCACTGCCGCCGAGAGGTCAAGCGCGCACCACATCGACATGACGCCAAAGTTGTGGGTGCAGTATCAATCCAACTCGTGCAAAATGGGGTCAGCTTTTCGAGCACGAACACGGGATCCGCCGCCACAGTTTCTTCGATGTGTAGTCGCTGAGGTGGTTCACACGCCAGAGCAGATGTAAGCTGGACCGGCGCTGGGACTCCAAGATGTATGAGCGTATGCCAAATGAGGGCGTGCCACGGGTGGACGTAATTTGAACCATATTTAATTTTGTTTAATCTCTATCTCTATCTCTACTATCTAAAAAGGAGGAACTTGTTCTGTTTCCTCCGGTTAAAAATTTCGTCCTACATATTTTCTACATGACTATTTTACCCTCCCACCACCACCTCTCCAAATCAGAATAATCCCATCGAGCCGACACAAAATAAACAAAACCCCAAGTCAACAAACCCTAGCGCAGCGGCAGCCATGGCGATGGAGACGGAGTCCTCCACCGCGGCGAACCTCCTCCTCGGTCCTCCCGTGATCCGCGACGCGCGCCCCTTCGGCCGACGCCGTCGACGACGGTGCATCGGCGTCGCACCCCTTCCTCGACCTCCTCGACGCCGCCTTCAACGGGCCCTCCGCCGTGGAGAAGAAGGCCGCGCTCCCAAGACCGCCCTCCCGCGATCTGCGGCGTGTGCCCCTTCAGCTGACACCGCCGCTGACGGCGCACCGGAGTCGCATCCCTTCCTCGACCTTCTCGACGCCGCCTTCAACGCGCCCTCTGCTGCAGAGAAGAAGGCCGCGCTCCCAAGACCGCGTAATTTCTCCGCGCTTTTGTCTTTTATTTCTAGGGCCCAGTTTTTTTTGGAACTGATCGCAAAGATGCAAACTGTTGTTTGCTTCTAGGCTGTCAAGGATCATGGATAAAGTCCATACCAACTCTGGGAAGACACCGTGTGAAGCGCAAGGTTCTTGTCTAATCCACTTCAGTAATCAAACAAACATATTCAGAATTTGCAAACCCCTGAAATGTTTTTAGAGCAACTGTGTAGTGATCAACATGTTGCAGAAGGAGAACAAGAAACAAGCAGATCGAGCTTAGGCCGGAGGACCCACAGATGTCGCAGTTCAGTCGGAAAATCACGAATTTCACCAGGCTCATAGGGAAGAAGCACTACTCAGATGTGTTTGTCGTCGGTGGGTATAAATGGTGAGCCCTTGGCTTCTTCACTTATCAGACTAGCTGCATCTGCAGAATGCTTTTATCTATGCAACTTCCATGTCTTTGATGCAGACATATTCTTATTATCCACAAGGGGAATTATGTGGAGCACTTATTGATGTACTTGTATGTTGCCGACTTGGCCGATCTGCTCAATTTTGCTTGGGTGCGCAAAGGTTCCCCAACATGACATTGTTTGGCAACATCTACAAGCACGACAGGGCACTAACAATGTGCATCGGTGAAGGCAAAGTGCGAAGCATTCGCTCACTGCAAAAAACAATGTCTATTACAGGCAGGCAAACTTTCTTTGAGCAGACTGATCGTTGATACGGGCTTAAGCCCTGTTTTTGTTTGTAGATCCTCCAAGCGCTTTAGCAGGGATCGGCGGCATCCCACCCATGCTCGTTGGTACTGTCAGAACTCTGAAATTAACTTTACATTAAAAGCATTGACATCTTGTCCAAATGCCAAATAATCTCTATGTGTTGTCTGATTGTGTGATGTGTTTGTTCGATATTTGTAGTTGAGAAGCACAAGCTGATGATCTGGCTTTGGCATCCAGACTTGAACAAGCAGGCTGCTTCTCATGTAATAAAACATCAAGCTTTCCTTCAGTTTTTGAAATCAGAGACAAGAGCATTTAAAAAAGTGGTAATGATCCCATTTGGACTTGACTTACACCAACCATTTATACATCCATCGTTAAATTATTTTTTTCCTAAGAAACCCAACTATGTATATTCAGACTAACTCAACTGTAAACGGTATGTTGAGCTGCACATGAATTATGATTGCGCACCTATCTTAACAACAAATTGGAACATTCCTGGGAACTCCACGATCCTATACAACATCTTTCTTGTTGGTGTTTACAAGTGAGAGCGTCCGATGGTAGTGAACATACCAGCCTTGAACATAGGTCCGATAGAATTTGGTATCATTTTCTTTGCTTATATACAGCAGAAGAGAATGATCCACTGAAAATTCATGCAAGGTGTAGTTAAGTTTCTTTGCTTGATTCTGGTTGCTTCTTTGTTTTAGGGTCATGTTTAGCAAGGAGAATATCGCCAAGATGAAGAAAGGCGTGAGCAGCATGAATAAAACTCGTCGAGCGATCATGGATTCCTAGGCAGCGGTAGAAGCTTGAAAAACCTGACCATGTCGCTGGTTTCTCTCCTTTTATTTTTGTATGTACTTCATTTGCAACTTTAGGGATCAAGATAGTTTGGTTAAGCTTTATATGCAGCTACACAGTGTTATACGGTCTTTTGAAGCATAGAATTCTCCATATGTGATTCTAATTTTATCATGTACTGGAGCTCTTCCGCCTTCCATTTCAAACAAGGGAGATCACAATTTAGGCATCTTTTCTCTTTTTCACTAAACCTATCCCCTGAAAATTGAATACTGGTACGAAGGTCTTGGGTAAAATATGTGAGGGAGGCGTGATAGAAAATTATTGCTCTGATCCAAGTAGCTCATAGCATGTGTAGGTAGATGATTTCTTTGTGCCAGGAAGGATAGATCTATAAATCCAAACTTTGGTTTAGGGATTTTTTTTTCTTTTTTTTGATTAATTCATAAAATGTGTCCTCTTATTTATGTATTCAGTATTGATTGAACAAAGGAAATCTTACTGTTAATATATAGTCCATAATTTACGAGGGCACAATTAATTTCTTGCTACATTTTTACAAGATGTGATTCTACCCTGTTTTGCCTCTTTCTCGACAAGGATTATGCAGCTGTCACAAGCACATCTTTGTTGACCACAAAATCACTGGCTGGACAGACTTAAAGGTATTTGAAGGTAATACAGAAACTTTGTTTAGCTCGATCATGAGAATTTCTATGACTTCTGATTACAATCTTCATAGATGCTAAAGCTTCTTATCGTCACTTGCAGCTATGCTTTGACATCTATAGCAACCAGAGGTTAAATATTCTTATCGTCACTTGCAGCTATGCTATGCTAAAGCTTCTATTGGCTCCGATAGATGAACGTACACCATGGCTGAACATGTTTGAGAGTGTCCTCTAACCTGCTTTTAATTCAGAAACCTTCTATTATTCAGAAACTTACACTGGCTCATAAAGAACCATTCACGCTTCAGTTTGAATTTTGCAACACTTTCAAAGGAAAATTGATTGTATGTACATACTACATACTACACTGTTCAACTGATAGTTCATTAATCATCTTTCATCTTGCACAAATGCATTATTTCTATTTCATCAATATGGATCAACAACGGTAGCTATATCATCAAGCTACTAATTTATTTAATTTGTTGTGGACTCCCATAAAGTTATAAACAGGAGGACTTCATTGGAGAGAAGAAAGTTTGGTGGGAAGAAGAATAGAGGAGCGAGATGTCATGAGAGCACCAATATAAAGATTACCTTATAGTTAGATGACTTGATTTATTGTGTAGATACATGAGAAAGATTTTTTACTACTACAGAAACGAACCGTGAAATGTACATGTGTTGGTAATATAGCTAGGAGCTGCAAGTTATTAAGAGATTCTCTTGATAGCAACCATACCCAACCAATAATTTAGTCAATTGAGAATTTCCATTGGCTCCTATAGATCAACGAACAATTTGAAGAAGGATACTTTGAAAAGAACTATTGTATTTCGCAACATTGTTTCGCTATAGATGTCAAAGCATAGCTGCCATGTCAAAAAATTTGTATATTACTATTTCTTCTGGCTTCATTTAGTATTTCTATGTATAACTTGGCAATGTGTCTTGCTTTTTTTTTCTCTTGGCTGAAACTTCTGTATGTGTTCAAATACTCTGGCATCTTACCCTAATATGTAGCTGTCTAGCATTTGCTGTATGAAAAAAATGTGCATTTGGACTTTGAAGTTACGGATATATTGTTGGTGATTATAACGTATATAAGCTTACTGGAAGTGTTATGATTTGCATTGCTTATTTTTTCAATGAAAGACCTGAAGGCCAACATTCATATATTCCACTAGCGGAAAAAAGTAAATTTCAAGACAAATCGCTCTCTCAACTTTTACCAACATCCAACCTAGACGAGCACTGACCAGAGCAAAATAGAACATGTTTTGTGGACAAAAGAAAGAAAGTTTTCTTACCAAATTTCTCATCCAATGCCTCCAAACGCAACGGCATCCCCTCCATCGCCTTTGGATGCGCCGGAATCAGCACCACCGCCTACGCCCTTCCCTCCACGATCAGGTGCAGCGGACCTCGCCTCTTCCCCCAACACAAGGGCATCGATTTCATTGCCTGGCATGGGTTGGGCGGACCATGACGTGGTGCATCGGACTTCGCCGCCTCCGCCACCAGCCGATACGTCATTGGGTGTGTGTTGGCTGCACCCCGATGGGCTGCACCCCGGCTAATTCCACGAGCAGGTGCAGGGGACCTACCCATATTCTCCATGGAAGTAAGCACTTCGTCCTCCATCATCAGTCGTCGGGGAGCACTCGATTCCTCCGTGCTCCGTGATAGCTAAGGTTTGTGGTGGCGGTGTGGAGTTTGGAGATTGAAGGATGTCACAGGTTTGGGGATTGACATGTCGTTTGGCCTATGTGTGTAGTTCGCGTGCACGCTTGTGCGCGGAAGGTGACGAGCTTGGTCGGCTTCTGGCCTGGCTCCATTGTTTCGTTTTTCTTTCTTTCTTCCTTTTTTCTTTCTTTTTTCCTTTTATCACTTTCCTTTCATGTGAGTTGTGAATTAGATATGTGCATTAAGAAATGAAATTTAAGGACCCGTGGCAACGCATGGGCATTTATACTAGTCAAAGTTTTAAGTATGAAGTATGAACTCTAGTTTTTTTAAAATAAATTGTACCGTGGAAAATATTTACGGTGCGCAGTTGGGAGCAGGGGCGACACATACACATCGGGTGGACATAGAACAAATCAACCTCCAAATCATTTTCTCTACAGCCAAAAAGGGACACCAAATGCCTAACTCGCTTCAAGATGCTCTTGACAAATCAATTTCCCATCGCACCAACGATACAACGGATTTTAAGTCCCCTATCTAATTAACTCCCATTTCCTGCTGAAGACGAGATCGTAGTACAGGATCCCGTGGTCTCTCCTCTCAGCCGCCGCCCTAACCCTAACCGCCTCCAGTTCATCCTCCTCCATAGATTGGTTCCCCCTCCTCCGGTCGGCTTCGCCGACGTCAGGAGGAGTGGGGAACCCGATCTATGCGTGGAGTTTTGAATAAAAGTATTGTTTTCATTAGATTATGTTAGGATTTTGGTAGCCGCCTTCTTGTTGGTTTTCCCTCAATGGAGATGGCATCATATGCAATAAGTGATCTTCGGACTTTCGTTCGGCGACGAGATCTTCTTCCCGGCGTCAATGGTGGTGTTGAACAATCACAATTTTCTAGGTATTGGTCTTTGGATCTTGCTTCGCCAGATCGATTTTGGATCTTTTGTCGTTGTTGCCGCGAGGAGGATTATCCTCGCAGTTTTTGTCCCGGCTGCTACGTCCTCGACAATGGTGATTCGTACTCTCGGCTCTCCATCGACGACGACAAAGCTAGTTGGTTATTATTCCCTGATATACTGGTATTGGTACTCTTGCCGATGTTGTATGTCTACTTTAATGGTTGCGTGCGTGCACGCAGTCTTGGCATTGCGGCTCAAAAAATTATGGGAGAACTTTCGTCGGTATCTACAGGTCTATGGTTCGTTATGTATCTTTGGCTGCCTTCACAAGAGTACAAGATTGTGTTCTGGAAGAAGAAAGAAATTGAAGACCTCGAAGATTTGTTACTATCTTTTAGACTTTATTTTGTAATCGTTGGAGTCAGTTTATGTATCTCTATCATGTACTATTTGTTACTATGAATATATGTGGTATTGATTGTCAAAAAAAAAACTCCCATTTCCTGCTGCTAAATACCTCCAATCAAACGTGCTGGCAAAAGCACAACCGAAGCAGGCGATTTGCTTCCATAATGCGATTGTACCCTGCACCAAATAAGCTTGCGGAGAGTTAAGTCAATACTACTCTCTCCTAACACTAATAAAATGTACCGCAAAAAGCCTCTTCAGTTAGGGCATCTCCAACCGAGCGACCAAAACGGATGCGCTGGACCGTCCATTTTGGGCGGTTTGGATGGCCGAGCGGACACGCGGACAGCGGCCCGCGTCCGCGTGTCCGTTTGGGTCGCACGCTGTGCCCAACGCGGCGACCCAAAAAGATGCCACGTGTTTCGTCTTCCTTGCGCGGCGATGCGCCATGGTAGGCCTCGACGGGACAACAATGGTGGGCGGTGGAACGCGCGGGAAAGTTCCCACGCGCACCAAGGTTCCCGCGCGCGCGAAAAGGCCATTGGCGCGCGCTCGCGCCCAAGTTTCCCGCCAGGCCGCCGGCTATAAAAGACGGCGGTGGTCACAGACCGCATCACACCCGCTCCGCCGTCCTCTCCCCCTCCACCTTCTCCGGCGCCCTCTCCATCGCCATGCCGCGCACCCTGCAGGCCACGTGGGCCAAGCTCTCCCTCGCCGCCCGGGCCAGGTTCCCGTGGACGTAGGCGGAGGAGCGCGCGGACTCGCGGTGGGTCGCCGATGACGAGGCGCTCCGCATCGCTGCCGAGGCGGCGGCGAAGAAGGAAGGGGACGCAAGGATGGTGGAGGCGGCCGCGGACGGTTGGCACAAGACCGCGGACGGCTGGTACGAGGCCGCAGAGGAGGGGGCGGCCGCCGCGGAGGAGGAGCCCGTCGACGAGGAGGACCTCGCGCTGGCGAACATCAACGCCGCCATCGAGGAGCGTCTCGCCGCCGCCGATTAGGCGACCTCCTTGGCCAGAAGAACGAGCTGCTCGCTATGCGAGCAGCCTGCCACCTCATCCAGATGCCCTCGCCCGAGCGGCGCCCTGGGAGGCTGCTGCGTCGGCGGAGCACGGCCGACAAGAGCGCATGCGCCGGCGGAACGAGAACCACGAGGCCCAGGCCGCCGGCCGCGTCCGCCTGGAGGCGCGCACCGCTGTGGAACGCGCCGCCCTGCAGGAGCTGGAGCTATGCGGGAAGCGGATGGTGCCGCCGCAGGAGGCGGAGCGCGAGCGCGCCCGAGGCGCGCGGACGGAAAGGAGGAGGATGAAGGCCTCCGCCGCGCCACCCAGCTCGTAAGCTGGAGTGGAATCCTCACGCGTACAGGCCTCCCGTCTCGAGTGAAATCCACGGCCCCGACGGCGAGCCGGCGAGGAGTCACCGGCGAGGCCGCCGGCCCGTACGTATTAGGATAGAAGTAGTAGACTAAAAAAATGTAATGGGTACTTTTTAATGAAAAAAAATATTTATGTCTATGACACGCGGGCCAGGGGCGGACGCGAGCGGCCAGCCATCGGCGTCCGCGGCCACGTAAACTCGTCCCAGATTTGGGCCGGGTTTGGGTCGTCCCGGACACCGCGGTCATCCGTTTTTGGGATGGGTCCGCGCGCTGGGCCGCGGTTTTATCCATTTCGACCTATCCGGACGAGCGGTCGCGGAATGGGCGGCCACGTTGGAGATGCCCTTACTCACAAGTGGTTGCTGCATCATTGCGTTTGGAATCTGCACTGGATATAGCATGTGGTGAAAAACATTCTACCGCTCCATAAGTCAAGTGCACGTACATTAGCTTGGTGATCAAGTATATGCCGTGGTTCAGGATATATTGTTTGTGAAAAAATGATGGTCAAATCAGTTGGGATCAAAGCACCATTTATGCTACATGAAATTTTACCTTCACGGCAGCATCGGCTAACAAAGCACAATTTTTCGGCACCATTGCCTCCGATTTTAAGAGGACTGTTGTGGGTATACTTTATGGGTATATCAACGGCATGGCCTAGATCCGGCAAGCCCGGGTGGCCCATAGATGGTGGTGAGGCATGTGGCCCATCGGGCGGCCCAGTTGCTGTAGATCTTGAAGGATGAAGTCCAGCCCAGGAACAGGAAGCCGGATCTCAACCGACCTACGAAGGAGGCCGGATCCGTGATGACCCATGAAGTATCCGGATCCAGCACGTACTTAGAGGAAGGCGGATCCTTGACGTACACGGCAAGACATTGTACCGTAGTTAGGCAACTTGTATTCCGGCTAGGACTCTCCATGTAAACCCTAGATCCGTGCGCCTTTATAAGCCGGATCCCGGGAGCCCTAGAGGCACAACCACAACTCATTGTAACAACGCGAAAGCGCCCAGATAATTCCAGACAAGCAGCAGTAGGCCCTGTCATCGTGCAGGTGTTCCGAAGCTGGGTAACTCGCGTACCACCATCCCGTGTGCACTCCGCCCTATGGCCCCTACTTCTTCTCCCCCTCGTGAGGATCCCTCCTCCGAGGTACCGTCGATTAGGCAACGACAGGTTGGCGCCCACCGTGGGGCCTGCGGCGTGCCGGAGGCCGGAACCGGGAGGGTTCCGCCATGGAAAGCTACGACGACACCATCGCTGTGGGGCGTGTCCTTTACGCCGGAAATCTTCCGATCGTCCCTCCGGATGAGTGTTGGATTCCGGCTAAAACCGACCCCGTCAAGCTCTCCATCGTCCCAGTTGGCGGCATACACATCTTCATCGGGGAAACCGTCGATTCCGACGGAAACCCACTGGTAAGTAGCGCTGACGCGACCGCCGCTGAGCAGGACGCAGTCGCGAAGATCCGATCTGAGACGCAGGAACTTCCTGGTGAAGATTCCGCCTTAGATCTGAAAAAATCAAATCCCACCCAATCCGCCCCTGAGCAGGAAATAACGGTGGAAGACCAATGCAGATCCGCCTGGGTCTCCCAGGTGTTAGAAAAGCAAAGGTGTCACTTCGTGCACTTCTTGGCCCATACCGCCGGAACCGCCCCTCAAGAAGCCGGAGCTGGTCCCGAGCAGGTCGAGGCCCCGGAAAACAACGCTGCTCCGGATCAGCAAGAGGCTGTCGGAGAGAGCGGAACTCCGGCTGAAGAGTCGATTTTGGGTAATCTAAGCCCAATTTCCGGAGACACCCAATCCATGGACACTGAAGAGTTCGATCGCAAGGTGAAGGAATATGGATACGGTGAACAGCCTGAAGTTGATTCCGCCCAGCCAAAGCAGGTACTTGCAACTGTAGCGGCGCTGGGAGAAAACGGATCAGAAGAGGCAGGAACCCAATCCGACCCCCAACCATCCCACCAGGGATCTCCAATGTCGCGGGAGCAACCCCGTAGGGATTCTTCCTCGGAGAGCCTCCTGTCGCCTGAAGAGATGGTCGCACAAGCAGGCATGGATGCGGTTTATCGCTCGGATATTCTTAACAAACCCATCACTCCCGAAGACGTAGAAGCATTAGAAGCTAAGAGAGTGGAGCTGCTGGCTACAGCCAAGAAGTTTAAGGACACCGCAGCCGCCATGCTGGAGGAAAGGAAGCACGCCGCAGTTTTTGTGGGAGACTTCATCCAGCGTGAGCAGGAGGTGGACGAAGGACTGGCGAAAGTCAAGGAACTCCGAAAGCATTGGGAGGACAAGATCGTTGAAGCTCATCAGGAGGTCGCAAAGGTCCGGCGTGAGTTGATAGCTCCCCGCAAGATCACCTTCGCAACTCCAACGGAGCAGCAGCCGTTCGCAACCCCAAAGGACAACATGACGAAAGCTGCAGAGATCTTGAAGAAAAGTAACGAGGAGATTGACATCGACTACGTTCGCACGCTCGTCGCTTCAGCGGTCAAGCAGCAGAGCAAGGCAGACACTTCGCGCAAGCTGGAATCTAACCCAGAGCATTGCGTCTCCACTGCGCAGAAGGACGCCCACGACAATCGCCATCGAGATGACGAATCGCGAACCGGATCCTCGGAACGCAGAAGGAAAGCCAGGGAACACCCAAATCCGATCCCCGTACCATCAAAGACGCCACCGTCAGATCCGAGAAAGGGAAAGGATGCAATGTACTCTGGACGAGACAAGTACCGCAACCCCTCTCCTCCGCCTAATGGTTACCCGCGTCCCCCTCGCCGCCGTAGTCCAGCCGGAAACACCAGGCCTCAGGGGCATGGTGGAATTGTTATCCGCGACAACGTGCTGCCCTCAAGAAACAGAAACAGGGAGCGCACGCCGGAACCTCGCCGGAATCAGAACAACGATCGTGAGCCCGAGCCTAGGAGGAGTCGGAATGAGGAGCGTGACCCGGAGCCCCGCCGGAGCCGGAACGACCAGGGCAGCCAGCGTCACGGCGAAGGCAGCCACAGAAGCCGGAGCCAGCACCGGGAGGGCCGGGGAGAATCTGAAGGCGGAAGCAAGAGGTCGGATCGGCCCCCTCGCAGATCTCCCGCACCACCACCTAGCGGTGGCGGCGGAGGTGGAGGCGGAGGCGGCGGCCGGAGATCTCGCTCTCGCTCACAATCCCCCCGCCACGGCTCGCGCGACGCGCGGGAACGCCTCAACGAATACGGAACCGACTACATCGGACCGAAGTGCTTTGGCAGGGATGATTCGAGAGGAACCAAAGCCAAGGATGAACCTCAAGCTACCCGGAAACCTGAAGCATTATGATGGCACCGAAAGGCCGGATACCTGGATTGAGGATTACTATAATGCAGTAACCTTTGCCGGAGGAACCCCTAATATCGCATGCCGCATGCTCCAGTTGTACCTTGTAGGTCCAGCCCGGATCTGGCTCAGCGACCTCGAGAAGAACTCCATCTTTTGCTGGTTTGACCTGAAGACCGCTTTCGAAAAACACTTCAGGGGCACCTACAAAAGACCTGCCACGGCAAGCGACTTACAAGCTTGTATCCAGAAGAAGGTAGAATCCTCAAGAAACTTCCTCACACGATGGTTGGCATGCAGGAACGAGTGCGAAAACGTCGACCACACCACTGCCATGTACGCCTTCATTGGTGGACTGCAGAGAGGAGGATTGCTGAGGCATAAGCTCACTTGTTTGGCTAACGCAAATAAACTGACTTTGGATGAGATGATCTCCATTGCCAGCGACCATACTGCCGCCGATGATGACGCAGGCGGTGATATCGCAGCTACAGCAATCCCCCTACACCAACAAAAGAAGAACCGTGATAACGGCAACAACAGCGGCCATAAACGCAAAAACCCTGATGACCAGAAGAGTGGCGGATCCGACATGGTCGCCATGGCGTTCCAACGCGGAGGTTCAGGAGGCGGAATGTAGGATAACGTTGCATAGAAAACAAAAAATTTCCTACCGCGAACACGCAATCCAAGCCAAGATGCAATCTAGAAGATGGTAGCAACGAGGGGGTATCGAGTCTCACCCTTGAAGAGATTCCAAAGCCTACAAGATGAGGCTCTTGTTGCTGCGGTAGACGTTCACTTGCCGCTTGCAAAAGCGCGTAGAAGATCTTGATCACGATCGGTTCCGGCGCCACGAACGGGCAGCACCTCCGTACTCGGTCACACGTTCGGTTGTTGATGAAGACGACGTCCACCTCTCCGTTCCAGCGGGCAGCGGAAGTAGTAGCTCCTCTTGAATCCGACAGCACGACGACGTGGTGTCGGTGGCGGTGGAGAACTCCGGCGGAGCTTCGCTAAAGCTACGCGGGAGATATGGAGGAGAGGGGGGCGGCTAGGGTTTGGGAGGGGTGGCCGGCCACTTCAAGGGGGGCGGCCAGCTTGTGGTCTTCGGGTGGCCGGCCCCCTCCCTTGGCCCCTCATTATATAGGTGGATCCCCAAGAGTTGGTCTCCAAGTCTTCGAATAAGACCCGAACCAAAAACCTTCCATAAGGAGGGGAAACCTAGCCAAGCTAGGACTCCCACCAAAGGTGGGAGTTCCACCTCCCATATGGGGGTGGCCGGCCCCTAAGGGGGAGTCCACTTGGGACTCCTCCCCCACTAGGGTTGGCCGGCCATGGAGGTGGAGTCCCATGTGGACTCCACCTTCCTTGGTGGTTTCTTCCGGACTTTTCTAGAACCTTCTAGAACCTTCCATAGAACCTTCCGCGACATTTTAATTCACATAAAATGACATCCTATATATGAATCTTATTCTCCGGACCATTCCGGAACTCCTCGTGATGTCCGGGATCTCATCCGGGACTCCGAACAAATATTCGAACTCCATTCCATATTCAAGTACTACCATTTCAACATCCAACCTTAAGTGTGTCACCCTACGGTTCGTGAACTATGCGGACATGGTTGAGTACTCACTCCGACCAATAACCAATAGCGGGATCCGGAGATCCATAATGGCTCCCACATATTCAACGATGACTTTAGTGATCGAATGAACCATTCACATACAATACCAATTCCCTTTGTCTCGCGATATTTTACTTGTCCGAGGTTTGATCTTCGGTATCACTCTATACCTTGTTCAACCTCGTCTCCTGACAAGTACTCTTTACTCGTACCGTGGTATGTGGTCTCTTATGAACTTATTCATATGCTTGCAAGACATTAGACGACATTCCACCGAGAGGGCCCAGAGTATATCTATCCGTCATCGGGATGGACAAATCCCACTGTTGATCCAATGTTCATGATTATGAAACTAATCATCCATTAATCAACAAGCTAGTTTAAGAGGCATACTAGGGACTTCTTGTTGTCTACATATCACACATGTACTAATGTTTCGGTTAATACAATTATAGCATGACATATAAACATTTTCATAAACATAGAGATATAAATAATAACCACTTTATTATTGCCTCTAGGGCATATCTCCTTCGATCTCCCACTTGCACTAGAGTCAATAATCTAGATTACATTGTAATATACCTAACACCCATGGCATTCCGGTGTTGGTCATGCTTTGCCCTAGGGAGAGCTTTAGTCAACGGATCTGCTACATTCGGATCGGTGTGTACTTTGCAAATCTTTACTTCTCCATCTTCGATGTACTCGCGAATCAAGTGGTAACGCAGCTTGATATGCTTCAGCCTCTTGTGTGACCTTGGCTCTTGTGCATTGGCGATGGCACCCATGTTATCACGAGTAAATGATTAATGGGTCCAATGCACTAGGAACCACACCGAGCTCTACAATGAACCTCTTCATCCATACCGCTTCGATGAAGCCTCCGAAGCCGCTATGTACTGCGATTCCGTTGAAGACTTCGCCACCGTGCACTTGCTTCGAGCTTGCCCAGCTTACTTGCAGCACCATTCAATATAAACACGTACCCGGATCGTGACTTAGAGTCATCAGGATCAGTGTTCCAACTTGCATCGGTGTAACCATTTACAACGAGCTCTTGGTCACCTCCATAACAAAGAAACATATCCTTAGTTCTTTTCAAGTACTTCAGGATATTCTTGACCGCTGTCCAGTGTTCCATTCCTGGATCACTTTGATATCTTGCTAGTCAAACTAACAGCATGTGCTATATCCGGTCTAGTACATAGCATGGCATACATGATAGATCCTACTGCCGAGGCATAGGGGATATTATTCATCCTTTCTCTTTCTTCTGCCGTAGCCGGTCCTTGAGTCTTACTCAAGACCTTGCCTGGTAACATAGGTAAAAACCCTTTCTCACTTTCGTCCATTCTAAACTTCTTTATAATCTTGTCCAGATATGTACTCTGTGATAGCCCTATTAGGCGTCTTGATCTATCTCTATAAATCTTGATGCCTAATATATACAATGCTTCACCAAGGTCTTTCATTGAAAAACTATTATTCAAATAACCTTTAACACTGCTTAATAGTTCTATATCATTCCCGATCAATAATATGTCATCTACATATAATATCAGGAATGCTACAGAGCTCCCACTCACTTTCTTGTAAATACAGGCCTCTCCATGACACTGTATAAACCCGAAGTCTTTGATCACCTTATCAAAGCGTCGGTTCCAACTTCTCGATGTTTGCTTCAGTCCATAGATTGAACACTGAAGTTTGCATACTTTGTCAACATTTTTAGGATCGACAAAACCTTTGGGTTGTACCATATACAACTCTTCCTCAATGTCTCCATTAAGGAACGCCGTTTTGACATCCATCTGCCAAATCTCATAATCGAAAAATGCATCTATTGCTAACAAAATCCTCACAGATTTTAGCTTCGCTACGGGTGAGAAAGTCTCATCGTAGTCAACTCCTTGAATTTGTCGGAAACCCTTTGCGACAAGTCGAGCTTTATAGACAGTAATATTACCATCAGCATCTGTTTTTCTCTTGAAGATCCATTTATTCTCAACAGCCTTTCGGCTATCCGGTAAGTCTACCAAAGTCCATACTTTGTTATCATACATGGATCCCATTTCGGATTTCATGGCTTCTTGCCATTTGTTGGAATCTGGGCTCATCATCGCTTCTTCATACGTCGCAGGGTCCTCATCATTGTTATCCACAATCATGACATTTAGACAAGGATCATACCAATCAGGAGTGGTACGTTCCCTTGTCGATCCGCGAGGTTCGATGAGTTTCCTCGTTCGAAGTTTCATGATCATTATTATTAGCTTCCTCTGTTGCCGGTGTAGGCGGTACAGGTACAACTTCCGGTACTTGCGCTACTCGATCAACGAGTATAGATTCATCAATCTCATCGAGTTCTACTTTTCTTCCAGTCACTTCTTTAGTGAGAAATTCTTTCTCAAGAAAGGTTCCGTTCTTAGCAACAAATATTTTGCCTTCGGATTTCTGATAGAAAGTATACCCTATAGTTTCTTTAGGGTATCCTGTGAAGACGCATTTCTCCGCTTTGGGTTCTAGCTTGTCCGGTTGTAACTTCTTTACATAGGCTTCGCAACCCCAAACTTTTAGGAACGACAGCTTAGGTTTCTTATTAAACCATAATTCATACGGTGTCGTTTCTACGGATTTTGATGGTGCTCTATTTAAAGTGAATGCGGCTGTCTCTAATGCATAACTCCAAAATGATAACGGCAAATCAGTAAGAGACATCATAGAACGAACCATATCTAAGAAAGTTCGATTACGACGTTCGGACACACCGTTACGTTGAGGTGTTCCTGGCGGTGTCAATTGTGAAAGTATTCCGCATTTCTTTAAATGCATGCCAAACTCATAACTCAGATATTCACCTCCACGATCAGATCGTAGAAATTTGATCTTCTTGTTACGTTGATTTTCTACTTCACTTTAGAATTCCTTAAACTTCTCAAAAGTTTCGGATTTATGTTTCATGAAATAGATATACCCATATCTACTCAGATCATCTGTGAAGGTTAGAACATAACGATAACCACCGCGCGATGCTACACTCATTGGTCCGCACACATCGGTATGTATGATTTCCAATAAGTCGGTAGCTCGCTCCATCATACCGAGAAAATGGAGTCTTTGTCATTTTTCCCATTAGACATGCTTCGCATCTATCAAGTGACTCAAAGTCAAGTGATTCAAGTAATCCATCGGTATGGAGTTTCTTCATGCGTTTCACTCCAATATGACCAAGACGACGATTGCCACATATAAGTAGAATTATCATTCAATTTAATTCGCTTAGCATCAATGTTATGTATATGCGTATCACTACTATCGAGATCTAACAGAAATAAGCCATTCTTTTGTGGTGCTCGACCATAAAAGATATTATTCATAAAAATAGAACAACCATTATTCTCGGACTTGAATGAATAACCGTCTTGCATTAAACAAGATCCAGATATAATGTTCATGCTTAACGCAGGTACATAATAACAATTATTTAGGCTTAAAACTAATCCCGAAGGTAGATGTAGAGGAAGTGTGCCGACTGCGATCACATTGACCTTGGATCCGTTTCCAACGCGCATCGTCACTTCATCTTTCAGCAGCTTGTCGTTTATTCTTTAGTTCCTGTTTCGAGTTACAAATATGAGCAACCGAACCAGTATCAAATACCCAGGTACTAGAACGAGAACCGATGAAATGAACATCTATAACATGTATATCAGATATACCTTCTTTCTTCTTCTTGACAAGGCCGCTCTTCGGATCAGCCGGATACTTGGAGCAATTACGCTTCCAGGTGTCCCTTCTCCTTGCGATAATAGCACTCAGCATCAGGCTTAGGGCCGTTCTTAGGTTTCACAGGAGGTGTGGCAGCTTTCTTGCCACCCTTCTTGAATTTTCCCTTAGACTTGCCCTGTTTCTTGAAACTGGTGGTCTTGTTGACCATCAACACTTGGTGCTCTTTCTTGATCTCAATCTCGAGCAGCTTTTAGCATGCCAAAGAGTTCAGGGAACTCCTTGTTCATGTTCTCGCATATTGTAGTTCATCACAAAGTTCTTGTAACTTGGTGGCGGTGATTGAAGGACACGATTAATCCCCGATCTGTTAGGAATCACTATTCCCAAGTCACCGAGTTTCTTCGCATGCCCGGTCATGGCGAGCATGTGCTCACTAACGGAGCTGCCTTCTTCCATCATGCAGCCGAAGAATTGTTTCGATGCTTCATAGCATTCCACGGCCGCATGAGTCTCGAATATAGCTTTCAGCTCATTCATCAACTCATGAGGATCGTGGTGCTCAAAACGTTTTTGAAGATCGGATTCCGGATCGCATAGGATGGCACACCGAACTTGAGAGTACCGAGTTTTCCGAGTCTCGTAAACAGCTTTTACTTCATCGGTTTCGGTTTCGCAGGAGGGTCACCTAGCGGTGCATCAAGCACATATTGCAGATTTCCGCCGAGAGGAAGATCCTCACATGACGGAACCAGTCGGTGAAGTTGCTACCGTTGCTCTTAAGTTTCTCTTTCTCTAGGAACCGATTAAAATTGATTGGGGACGCCATCTCTACAACATATATTTGCAAAAGTTTAGACTAAGTTTATGACAAATTGAGTTCAAATTTTAATTCAACATAATTAAAAACCTAGGTGAACTCCCACTCAAAACAATATCCCTCGCATTGTCTTAGTGATCACACGAACCAAATCTACCGCACCTAAACCCGATCATCACGAGAAAAGGTGTGATTTCAATGGCGAACACTCAAAGTGTTCATCATATCAACCATATGATTCATGCTCTACCTTTCGGTATCACGTGTTCCGAGACCATGTCTGTACATGCTAGGCTCGTCAAGGCCACCTTAGTATCCGCATGTGCAAAATTGTCTTGCACCCGTTGTATGTACTTATTGAATCTATCACACCCGATCATCACGAGATGCTTCGAAACGACAAGACTTGATAACGGTGCTACTAAGGATGAACACTTTATTATCTTGAGATTTTAGTGAGGGATCGTCTTATAATGCTACCGTCGCGATCTAAGCAAAATAAGATGCATAAAAGGATTAACATCACATGCAGTTCATATGTGATATGATATGGCCCTTTTGTCTTTGCGCCTTTGATCTTCATCTCCAAAGCACGGACATGATCTCCATCATCTTCGGGCATGATCTCCATCATCGTCGGCGTAGCGTCAAGGTCAATGGCGCCGTCTCCATGATTGTCCTCCATGTAGCAACTATTACAACTACTTTGAAATACTACTCAACATGAAATTTAAAGACAACCATAAGGCTCCTGCCGGTTGCCACAATACAATAATGATCATCTCATACATATTCGTCATCACATTATGGCCATATCACATCACCAAACCCTGCAAAAACAAGTTAGACGTCTCTAATTTGGTTTGCATATTTTACGTGGTTTAGGGTTTTCGAGAGAGATCTAATCTACTTACGAACATGAACCACAACGTTGATACTAATGTTGTCAATGGAAGAGTAAATTGAATCTTTACTATAGTAGGAGAGACAGACACCCGCAAAGCCTCTTATGCAATACAAGTGTAGCGACCTCACCTTTTTACGGTGCCGATCTCTGTGCGTATCTGTGCTAGTCCCTGGATCAATCGCTAGCACACACAGTACAAGATGTAATACCAAGAAACAAAGGTCTTTATTACATCGTATGATCCATAATTTTACATAAAGGATTACAAATTGCATAGCTCAAGGCTAGCATATAATCAGAGTTTCACAACGAATAAACATAAACAGCATGGAGTCCTTCGTCTTCATGTGCCACAGGCGAGCATGTTGAGGATAGACTCGTAACCCTAAACTTCGTAACTCACTCGTCTTTCAAAACATCTGCAACATGAAAAGTTACAGCCACGAATGGTCAATACTTTGAATGTATTGGCAAGATGACACTATGGTGGACTCAAATGGCAACCTAACACTTAAGTGTACATTTGGCCGGTAGAGCTCGTGTATGATTTGCATAAAGCCAGTTTTCTCCTATCAATTGTCAAATCATTTTCTTCCCTTCTGATTAGGCGGTTCCATTGATAGAAATCAATGAACCTGGAATACCACTGATGGAAACCAGTGAATTCCTCCTACCCTTGTTCACCCATCAAATTTTAATTTAAGAAGTTGGGATGAGGAGATTTTCGAACAGGATCCTTGTCAGTTCGCTCAAATTGTCCGTAACCGGGGACACGGCTAAGTACTTAGTTTTAACACTCTGCAGAGGTTGTACAATTTACCCACATGACCTAGCCTGTTCTTCTTCCATGATGCACATTTTGCTCAAATGGACAGATGTCGACTAGGACGAGATTTTTCTGAAGTGATCCCCCAGACCATACTCTACGGACCCGTACCGACCTACATTCCCCTACATCATCTGTCACGTAGGGCCCGGGTTCTCACAACATACTCCGTCAAGCCAGAGCCCATATAGAATGTGGTTGTACGGTAAGCTAATGAGCAAGGTTGTCTACAATCTCTTTAATCCTGGGTGACTTTCCGCAAATGTGTACTCACACCAGGGTATCGCCGTTGACAGGGCCCCCTGATGCAGCCACCCGCTCCAAAGCTCCACCATTCACCCAGGTAGTTCATTAAACTTAGTTTTTTTTCCTTAACCACTAGCAAAACATTTTCATAGCATAGCTAAGCAACAACTAAATTTAATGGCGACAAAGTAGTCAAGTAGGGGTAGCTAGACTACTGGGATTGCATAGCAAAGCATATACCCTACACATGTATACTACAAAAATCTCTACTGTGCATAGATAAAAACTGGGACATTTGTGAGGGTGTGTCACTTGCCTTGGTGAGATGAGGAGTTGGTACACTCTTCGCAAAAACACTCGTTGCAATCAGCACAATCACAATCTACAAACAAAATTTTCACTCCATAAACATATAGCAACATATAGACAAGCACAAATAAAATATGGATGGAATATGTGGATTAAACATGAACAACACACTTAATATGTTATCTAGTTGTCAACTATATGCATGATGTCATGGCAAAATTTTAGTGTTGAATTAATAATTAAAAACATTTTCTATCATGAGAAGAGATCTACAACACTAAACAAATACTACAAGGGAATTATATAGGTCACGTTTTTATTTTCTAATGCTACTGTACAGAGGGCTCAATTATCTGTTAATAGCAAAAGGAATTACTCCAAAATAATTTGTAGAACTATTTATATAGCCAAAATACTCTATTTGAGTTTCTGCAAAAACTGTGTATAAATATGATGCAAAAGTGCAATATTATGTGTCTACTCTATTCTACACGTTTTTATGAATCCAGGGACACGAAGTTTGCTAAATTTGGATAAACGAAACTAAAGATATGATTTTTATAAGTTTCTATGTTTCTCTGTCCAAATATCCGAAAATAGAAACAGATATGACAAGTGGCAGAATCTGGTTGGTCAATACCCCTTCGTTTAAGTGATCAGATTATGGCCCTTGGATCTAGATCGTGTGGTTCAGTGAGAATAAAGATGGAAGGAATAACACGTACAGGAAAAAGGATGATCCTGATGCTGGCGTTGCACTCCTTTGTCGATGTAGTCGCGTTGCGGTGGTCCTTGCCGTCCGAGCTGAAGACGATGATGGAGAGAGAATTCGATGGTGAGTTCTACTCCGGGATTTCACACTGGTTCACACGCAGTCGTTCGTCGGGAAACTGTCCCGCGGATGTGCTCACGGACGAAGATGTCGCCGTCGCTGTGGTGCACCAAAATCACGAAACAAAAGTCTGAGATGTGCGCAAGGAAGAAATAGGATGTTTGGAAGAAACTAGAGGTCAAAAGATGGACCGTGCTCACCGCAATCGACGATCTAGTGCGGCAGTGCTGCGGAGCTCCGAGCTCGAATTCGAGCAGCCTGGGGGCTCTCAGGATGTGCCGTTTGGGGGGAAATGAAGAGGTGAGAGTGGAGCTTAAGTAGCAACAAACGGTGCATCAAATGGTGGATTACTTCGCCGGAAATCAATTGGCGACTAAAACGTCCCGATACACCAATACGTCCGTGCGTTTCAGTTCGTGGAATTGAAGAAGATGATGACGTGGTGGTGGGTCCCGCACGTGAGAGAAGAAAAGAAAAATCAACGAAACGCCGGATCATTGGATGCTGCTGTGTGAGGTCGTACGTGCGGCGTGTGCCCAGCTTTGTTCTTTTGACTTTCGTCTTGCCAGTTGCCCCGCTCGTTTCCTTTTTCTTTTTTTTTATTATTGATTAACTTTTCTTTTTTCTGTTTTAGTATTTAGGAAATTAATTTGAAAACCGAAATTTGATTAAAAGTGAGTCAAATTAAGTCAGAAAATTTCAAATAAAATATCAGCGCATTCCTTATTCAATGAAGAATATTTTGGAACCACTTTTAAATCATTTGAATAATTTTAATTTGGCACATAGGCCTATGTGGCTTAATTTGCGTTACTTCGGGTTTAAGGTTTTTTTTATATTTAATATAAATTTGAATTTCGCTCAAATTTCCTAGGAAATGCAAAGATGCCATGATGCTTATGAATGCAATGCATGCATGTTTTTGAAAACTCCATTTTTGGAAAATAGTTTAAGTAACACCAAAAGTTTTATTTCATTGTAAAATTTAAATCAAGACAAGCAACCAAGCTTAAATTTTATTTTTATTTTACATTCCAAAATCTAGAAAATTTTGGGATGTGACAACAAGTTGCATGTCGAACGAGGAACAAGTCTCATGAACGCGGTCATGTAAAGTTAGTCCGAGCCGCTTCATCCCACTATGCCATAAAGATGCAAAGTACTCAACTAAAGATAACAAGAGCATCAACGCCCACAAAACCATTGTGTTCTACTCGTGCAACCATCTATGCATAGACACGGCTCGATACCACTCGTAGGATAACGTTGCATAGAAAACAAAAATTTTCCTACCGCGAACACGCAATCCAAGCCAAGATGCAATCTAGAAGACGGTAGCAACGAGGGGGTATCAAGTCTCACCCTTGAAGAGATTCCAAAGCCTACAAGATGAGGCTCTTGTTGCTGCGGTAGACGTTCACTTGCCGCTTGCAAAAGCGCGTAGAAGATCTTGATCACGATCGGTTCCGGCGCCACGAACGGGCAGCACCTCCGTACTCGGTCACACGTTCGGTTGTTGATGAAGACGACGTCCACCTCCCCGTTCCAGCGGGCAGCGGAAGTAGTAGCTCCTCTTGAATCCGACAGCACGACGGCGTGGTGTTGGTGGCGGTGGAGAACTCCGGCGGAGCTTCGCTAAAGCTACGCGGGAGATATGGAGGAGAGGGGCGGCTAGGGTTTGGGAGGGGGTGGCCGGCCACTTCAAGGGGGGCGGCCAGCTTGTGGTCTTCGGGTGGCCGGCCCCCTCCCTTGGCCCCTCATTATATAGGTGGATCCCCAAGAGTTGGTCTCCAAGTCTTCGAATAAGACCCGAACCAAAAACCTTCCATAAGGAGGGGAAACCTAGCCAAGCTAGGACTCCCACCAAAGGTGGGAGTTCCACCTCCCATATGGGGGTGGCCGGCCCCCTAAGGGGAGTCCACTTGGGACTCCTCCCCCACTAGGGTTGGCCGGCCATGGAGGTGGAGTCCCATGTGGACTCCACCTTCCTTGGTGGTTTCTTCCGGACTTTTCTAGAACCTTCTAGAACCTTCCATAGAACCTTCCGCGACATTTTAATTCACATAAAATGACATCCTATATATGAATCTTATTCTCCGGACCATTCCGGAACTCCTCGTGATGTCCGGGATCTCATCCGGGACTCCGAACAAATATTCGAACTCCATTCCATATTCAAGTACTACCATTTCAACATCCAACCTTAAGTGTGTCACCCTACGGTTCGTGAACTATGCGGACATGGTTGAGTACTCACTCCGACCAATAACCAATAGCGGGATCCGGAGATCCATAATGGCTCCCACATATTCAACGATGACTTTAGTGATCGAATGAACCATTCACATACAATACCAATTCCCTTTGTCTCGCGATATTTTACTTGTCCGAGGTTTGATCTTCGGTATCACTCTATACCTTGTTCAACCTCGTCTCCCGACAAGTACTCTTTACTCGTACCGTGGTATGTGGTCTCTTATGAACTTATTCATATGCTTGCAAGACATTAGACGACATTCCACCGAGAGGGCCCAGAGTATATCTATCCGTCATCGGGATGGACAAATCCCACCGTTGATCCATATTCCTCAACTCATACTTTCCGGATACTTAATCCCACCTTTATAGCCACCCATTTACGCAGTGGTGTTTGGTGTAATCAAAGTACCTTTCCGGTATAAGTGATTTATATGATCTCATGGTCATAAGGACTAGGTAACTATGTATCGAAAGCTTATAGCAAATAACTTAATGACGAGATCTTATGCTACGCTTAATTGGGTGTATCCATTACATCATTCATACAATGATATAACCTTGTTATTAATAACATCCAATGTTCATGATTATGAAACTAATCATCCATTAATCAACAAGCTAGTTTAAGAGGCATACTAGGGACTTCTTTGTTGTCTACATATCACACATGTACTAATGTTTCGGTTAATACAATTATAGCATGATATATAAACATTTATCATAAACATGGAGATATAAATAATAACCACTTTATTATTGCCTCTAGGGCATATCTCCTTCACGGAAGAGGACGCGGCCGTGGAGGCGGAGCCGACAGGGGTCAGCAGCATGGCACTGAGGTCACAGCTGGCGGATCCCGCGCCCCGCAAACCTACGAAGAGTATAGAGACATGTCCTGCCTGGCCCACTTGGATCCGGCTACAGGGAAGTCCACTCACACCAACCACAACTGCAAGTGGGTCAACGATCTAAAGAACGACCCGGAAGCAGGATACAAGCGAGCCTGGAAGCACCGCCCACGCGGCAAAGGAGGCAAGGGCAAGAACACGGATAAAGAGGAGGACAGCTCCGAGGCGATGGACGAGGATGATAACTCGCCGGATCCCAAAGCCGGATCCGCAGGTAAATCCAACCCCTTCGAGAAAAAGAGCGTGGGGGCTTACCACACCTTCCTCGGAACCCCAACAGTCCGCGCTACAAAGTCAGCTACCCGGATCCTGAACGCCACAGCTTCCGGCCGTGCCGCAGATGTCGGTGGTCGGAAGTTCCATGCACATTTGACAGGGAGGATCATCCCGCCATTGTGCCAAAAGAATACTACGCCTTGGTTGTAAGTCCCCGCATAGACGGGTATGACTTCCCAAGTGCCTCATGGATGGTGGAGCCAGCTTGAACATCATGTACCTGGAGACTCGGAGCGGATGAACCTCACCAAGGAACAGCTCAAACACAAGCAACACCGAGTTTCACGGCGTGGTTCCGGTAAGAAGGCGAACTCCTCGGCAAAGCATCACACTCCCCGTGGCTTTCGGCGATGTTCACAATTTCCGCGAAGAGAAGATCACGTTTGAAGTTGTGCCCTTCAAGAGCTCCTACCACGTCATCTTCGGCAGGCCCACCTACCACAAGTTCCACGCAAGAGCATGCTATATCTACAACAAGCTCAAAATTCCGGGTCCTAACGGTATGATCACCATAACCGGAGACTACAAAAGGCCCACGAGTGCGAGTTGGGCGAAGCCGCCTTCGCAGAGTCTGTCATATCCGGAGAAGAGCTGAAAGGCTACAGAGCCGCGGTGGATCCGACTGAAATGCAGACCACCAAGAAGCAGATCTCCGAACAGTAAAAACTCCTTCAGTGGCCGCGATAGAGACCAAGAAAGTCAACTTCAAGGAAGGCGACGATTCCAAGCAGGTCTCGCCGGAGCCAACATGGACCCCAAATAGGAAGACGCGCTCGTCGAGTTCCTCCGCGCTAACATGGATATCTTCGCATGGCAACCTTCTGACATGTCCGGAGTACCAAGGGAACTCGCCGAGCACTACCTCAACATAAACCCGGGGGCTAAACCGGTGAAGCAAGCTATGCTACGCTTTGGAGATAAGAAGTGCCGCGCCATAGGAATGGAATTAGCAAAGTTACTAGAGGCAGGTTTTGTAATAGAAGTAATCCATACTGATTGGGTCGCAAATCCTGTCCTTGTACCCAAAAAGAATACTGAAATACTAAGAATGTGCATCGATTACTCTGGCTTGAACAAACATTGCCCGAAAGATCCGTTTCCCCTGCCGCGCATTGACCAAGTCATTGATTCGACGGCAGGGGCGGAACTTCGTGTTTTCTTGATGCGTATTCCGGGTATCACCGGATCCGGATGAAGGAGTCCGACCAAAAGGCGACCTCATTCATCACCCCATTTGGCACTTACTCGCTATGTTACTATGCCCTTTGGCTTGAAAAACGCAGGTGCCACCTACCAACGTACGATGCAGCGGTGCTTGAAGGACCCGATCGGCCGGAACGTACACGCCTACGTCGACGACATCGCGGTCATGACTCGGAAAGGATCCGACTTGATCAGCGACCTCACAGAAACCTTTGAGAATCTCCGTCGGTACAAGATGATGTTGAATCCGCTGAAGTGCGTCTTTGGCGTACCAGCCGGAAAACTCCTTGGCTTCATTGTCTCTAACAGGGGCATTGAAGTAAACCCGGAAAAAATCAAGGCAATTCTGTGCATAAAAAGGCCTACTTGTCTCAAAGATGTGCAACGGCTCACTGGTTGTGTCGCAGCAATCAGCAGGTTTGTTAGCCGTCTTGGCGAGAAGGCACTTCCCCTGTACAAGCTATTGAAGAAAACAGACAAGTTTGTCTGGGACGAGGCGGCGGACGCAGCACTACAAGGGTTGAAGGAGATACTTACCTCCCCACCTATCCTAGCAGCTCCAGGAGAGTCAGAGCCTATGCTCCTTTACCTGGCAGCTACCAACAGGGTCATCAGCCTCGTCATCGTGGTGGAACGACAGGAAGAAGGTCACGAATATGGAGTCCAAAGGCCAGCTTACTATATCGGCGAGGTCCTTACGGAATCCAAACAGCGCTACCCTCACTTTCGAAGTTAGCCTACGGAGTATTCCCCGGGCAGCAGGAAGCCGAGACATTACTTCCAAGAACATCCAAGAATGGCCGTGAGCAAGGCTCCGCCGTCAACGATTCTCAACAACGCCGACGCAACAGACGCACAACAGAAATGGGGCATTGAATTATCCGCCTTCGATATCGCCTACAAAGCCGGATCTGCGGTTAAATCACAGGTCTTGGCGGATTTCGTTGCAGATTGGACAGAAGCTCCGGATGCTAGTCTGGAGCCGGAACCAGAGACTTGGGTTATGCACTTCGATGGATCCAAGCAGCATCAAGGCTCGGGAGCCGGAGTCACCCTGAAGTCCCCTACCGGAGAAGAACCGCAAGACGCTTTTGCGCATCCACTTCGAGGCTACAAACAACATGGCGGAGTACGAGGCTCTACTACACGGATCGCGCATCGCTAAGGAAATAGGGATCAAGCACATTATCTGCGGAGATTCCGACCTGGTGGCACAGCAAGTAGCCGGAACCTGGAATGCCAGAAATTCCGTCATGGCGGCTTACCGAGACGAAGTTGATGAGATCGCCAAATGCTTTCTAGGATACGAAGTCAAGTACGTCCGGAGAGACGACAACGCAGCGCGTACATGCTATCCAAGCTCGGATCCGGCAGGAAACCAATTCCGCCTGGCATTTTCCTGGAGCACCTACGGATACCCTCGGTAAAGGGCGCTAACCCGGAAAACCCAGACGTGGTAGTATCTCCGGCTAGAGAGGTGATGGTTATCATTCCGGCTTGGACACAGCCTTTCCTGGACTACCTCATCGATCAGAAGTTGCCAGAGGACGAGGTCCTCGCGCGACAGATCATCAGACAAGCAAGATCCTACACAATAGTTGATGGACAGCTCTACAAACGAAGCGCAACAGGGGTATTTCTCAAATGCGTCTCCAATCAAGATGGCATTGAAATCCTCGTAGAGATCCACGCAGGGGATTGCGGGCATCATGCCGCTCCCAGGTCACTCGTTGCAAAAGCTTTTCGGCTAGGCTTTTACCGGCTCACAGCCTAAAGAAGATGCCGACAAGATAGTCAAGACCCGCCGAGGTTGTCGGTGACTACGCTACTCAACCAAACGCTCCAGCCCAAGAGCTGAAGACCATACCTATCACCCGGCCATTTGCGGTCCGGGGGCTCGATATGGTTGGTAAGTTAAAAAGATCATCTCCCGGCGGTTTTGAATACCTATTGGTCGCCGTTGACAAATTCAGCAAGTGGATCGAGGCAAAGCCAGTGAGAAAAGCCGACGGTGCTACGGCACTAAAATTTGTCTTCAGCCTCGTGATGAGATTCGGCATCCCACACAGCATAATCACAGATAATGGCACAAACTTCGCTCATGGAGAATTGAAGGATTATTGTGAGACAATGGAGATTCGATTGGACCTTGCATCTGTGGCTCACCCACAATCCAATGGTCAAGTTGAAAGGGCTAACGGTCTAATATTATCAGGAATCAAGCCACGCCTTGAAGAACCGCCGCGACGAGCAGCCGGAGCTTGGGCCGACGAACCGGACGCCGTCTTGTGGAGTTTGCGAACTACCCCTAACAGGTCAACAGTGGTTTACACCATTTTTCCCGGTATACGGATCCGAAGCCGTGATTCCCTCCGACATCATCCACGACTCACCGCGAGTTTCCGCCTATAATGAAGAAACAGATCGACGAGGCCGACAGCCTATCTCGTGGACCTGATCGAAGAAGCTCGGCATTTAGCTGACCAGCGCTCCGCCATCTACCAGCCAGAAGCTCCGACGTTATCCGCGCTCGTCGAGTCCGGAATCGCTCGTTCATGGCCGCAGATCCGGTTCTCCGCCTTCGCCAGTGTGAAAGATCACAAGTTGCAGTCTCCATGGGAAGGACCCTTCGTCATTAGCAAAGTGCTTCACAACGGATCGTACTACCTTGTCGATTTCCGAGAGCTAAAGGATAGACCTGCTAACTGGCACCGGAAACGAAAAAGAGAGGATCCGGGTGATATCTACGACGAAACAGAGCGTCCTTGGAACATTGCACAGCTACGTCCTTTCCACACTTAGCATAGAATTACATACCTTGTAACAATATTATACATGATCAATGAAATAAAGCTTTTGGTTCACTCTATGAGTCATTTACCTCCTTTACTTGTTCATTTTTAGATCGTGTATGTTTTCCGACTAAAACCGCAGTAGCTGGATATTTCCGCCTAGGCGTGTATGAAAGTTGTGATTTTCAAAAATCGTCCCTCGTGACGTAAGCTTAAGTTTTCTCGGTCGAAATATTTTCTCGTTGCGAATTCGTGGATTCCTAGTAGCGATTTCCGCACCTTGGCTCGGGGGCTTGTTTCTCGCGGTTATTGACGGATTGCCACTGGGTTTCGTCACCGCTGGCGGGCGTTTCCGGCCAAAGGTCTTCCGGCTCGTGGAAGGTCAAGCGAGTAAGCCGGAAAACATCAACATCAGCACTTGCTTTCCAACAAAAACGAAACATGTAGAATAATATTAAGGGATAGCAGGATAAGTTGTTTCCGCCCATGCATAGTTGTTTCGTCCCTAGCTACTTAAGAATTTAAAGTCTTATTACAAACCCTCGCTGGGGCCAAAATGATGCATTGTTTTTCCGCAGGAAGAAAGTTTTCACTCCCCCTTAGCAGGAGAAGCCTTGCCCTTCGGGTCACTTTTCTCGGCATCCTTTGCCGGAGACGACACGTCCTCGTCACTTTCTTCCGACGAAGCCGCAATGCCGTCCTTGGGTTCCTCTTGGGGAGCATCCTTGGAGCTGGTCCAAGTAAACTGGGTGCCGGATTCCGCAGGACGTGCCTCCGCGTCACGCTTCTCCTGAAGTTCTCGTCTCGTGGGTTCGTCCGCGGGAAGCACGAACTTGTCGTAGAATTCTTCGTGCCGGATCCTGCGCGCGATGCGGGTGTCGTAGCCGCTATCGCATCTAAGAGCGCATTGACATTCGCGTCCGGAGGAACTCCGGAGGTCACCTCGGTCAAGATCAAGCTCCGGTTATGCGCCAAGCACATGGTCGGGGCCATTGCAGCTGCGCTCGGGCTGATGATGCTTGAAGATCCGTCACCAGCTCCGAAGAACGTCCATCTTCTGTATAAGCTTGCGAACATTGCAAGTACGACTCCTTTTGATGGATAAGTTGTAGCATATCTTCCGGGAGGCGGAGATGAGGTCTTTGCAATCATCGCCTGCAAGTTGAAGGAGATCGTCCCGGGGGAACAAGTTCCGACGCTTTTCCGGATACCCAAGCGGTTCTGCACGAGATAATAGAAGATAAATATGCAGTTTGAGCACACGAGAAAGGTCGGAGCAAGCATTTATATAAGTTTCTAGATTAGTACCCAAGATGTTCTCACTGAGCAAGTCCCAGTGATGCTCCGCGGTTTCCATATATCTTTGGAGCCCAGTGAGTTCTTTTTGGTGCCTCTTGATGGTCTCGCTGTCAGCATTTCTTTTCAATACAAATTCGCCCTTTTCCCTGGCATGCTCGGAGTTTTTCTCCGCCAGCTGTTTCTCGGCCTGCTCCCTTTTCAGTTCCGCTTCCTTTAGTTTCGTCTCCAACTCTTGGTACGAGGAGCGCAGGTTCTCAAGATCCGAAGAGGCTGTGGCAAGGGATGAGGATGCGCCTATAAAAAACACAGGTTAAAATCGAAAATACGAATTAAGTGATAAGCAAAAGGGCGGAAACCAACCTTGGGCTTCCGCCAGTTGCTTGTTTAGTTCTGCATTCGCATCTTTCAAAGTCCGGATATTTTCCGCCTGGCTTAAGGTAACGCGGCGCTGAAGAGCAATGTTTTTGTGCAGCTCATAATGCAGCGCCTGCTGTTCTTGTAAAGTTAGACAGAGCAGGAGTAAAAATTCCGCCTGCTTCGTGGATTCTTTAAAGCATTATTGCCGGAACTTTTCCGCCATAATGCTTGGGGGCTACCGCATCAACATAAAAAATCTTTCCGTAAGTGATATTCATCTAAGCATCTAAGCGCTAACGTGCATCTACGTTTCCGCTTACATGCTTGGGGGCTACTGGGGAGTACCTTTTGCTTGCAGACGAGTTTGTCGAGGAAATGGCCGACGTTCTTCTTGAAGTCCTGAATCTCCGCTGTGGCGACATCAGGTTTCCCCGTGCGTTGTCCAACATGGCGTTGAGCAAGTCTTGTTCAAGTTCCCATTTCTCCGCCTCAGTAAGTTTATTGAGAAACTTAGTTGCGTATGCCTTGGGGGTGGAAGTGAGGTCAGTCGGATCTCCAAAATTCTTCGGAAATACGACAAAGTTGCCAGCACCGGCTCCGGTTCTTTCGGAAGAAGTAACCTCAGTTTCTCCTTGACCTTGTACTCCTGTTTCGTCTTGAGCAGGCCCTTTGTCCTTAGGATCTTCTCCGCCTACCTTTTCGCTGCTAATCGAAACAATTTTCGGTGGAGTATTGGCGGCAGGAGGGGGAGAACGATCAGCTTGAGAAGGGGACGCTTGAGGAGCAGTATGAGACGTGCTTGGCGGAGCTGGAGTAGGTGGACCAACAGCCGGAGACTTTTTCATGTATTTGGTGATGGGCTCTTGGTTGGTGGTCCGGGTGGCGGCGGTACTCGGATTCCTACATACAAGCGAAGGGGTTCACGTCATAAACAACTTCATTCAAATAGAGATGTACCATACTCGGAAACTTACGGGGCGCCGGGGATGATGGGGCGCGAGCGTTTGCCATCTGTTGCCAGCATTTTCAAACGTTCTTGCTCCGCTCTCTTCGAATTTAGCGGAGGGGGCTTCACGGTTTTTGGCTTCTTGGCGGAGGCCTCGCCGCTGGCTCCGGCTTCTGAGCCGCCAGCTTTGGCGCGGGGACGCTTCGAAGGTCGAGGGGCCGCCTTGCGGGGTGCCTGTTCCTCTTCGTCTTCTTCGTCGTCCGGAACCTCCTCCGCCCCGTCGCCGCTGACAGGAACACGAAGAATGGTGCGAAAGTTTTCCTCCGCCAGAGTATCGAGCTGGAGGAAATAAGCATATAAGTTAAGATCAATATCCAAAAACTTGTGAAGTTTGAAGTGACAAAGGAAACTGAGCTTACCGGAGGACACTGGTCGTTGGTGTAGATATCCTTGATCAATTCCGGGACCGGTTGGCCCCGGCTTATCTTCACGAGCGTTTTGATTCTCCTTTTCAGAGAGTCAGCCGGAAGGTCGTGGCGGGTAGCCCGGAGCAGGTCGTCCGCCCCGGTGTATGCGCAGATTAATCGCGCGTTATGCCGCAGTGGTCGGATCCGCCGGGTAAACCAGCTAAGTGTGAGTTGAGCTCCGGTTAGCCCATCGTGGACTAGCCAAGATATTCTCCGCGCCGCCTTCTCCAAGATCGGAGTTTGGGCAAGTGAGGGAACGAAGCTCCAGCTCGCAAGTTCTTCCGGAGGCTCGTTGACGAATTTGGGCAGGCCGTCGTGGACGTTCGGAACTGAGATGTTCTTTTCATAGAACCATCCGGCGTTCCAAGACTGGGACGGATTCGTGCGAATCATGAGGTGGATACATGCGTCCAGGTCGGAGCATGAACGTCATGCTCCCACAGTTCCCCATTACTTTTTCCTTCGTTTCTTTCTTCACTCGGAAGAAGAACTGCCATAACTTGACATCCGGACGGATTCCGAGATGCCCTTCGCAAAGTGTAACGAAGTTGGAGAGGAGGAGGTATGAGTTTGGGCAGATGTTGTGCGGTTGGAGCCCATATGTGCTGAGGATGGAGAGGAAAAACTTTGAACAGGGGAGCGACAATCCGCGCTCCACCCAAGCTTTGGTCATAACCACTTCATCGGCTCCGGGCTTGGGGATGTCGGTGTCACGTATGAAGCTCCAGTAGGCGGAGATCATACCCTCGTTCTGAAGCTCTCTGAGCTCCACATCAGTGGTTTCACAGGGCCACCATTGACCCTGTTCTCCTTCGTGGATCCGAGCTTTAGAAGCCCTCTTGTTTTCCGCTTCCTGCACCTTGGTTGCCATCCTTGCTTGACCTTCGAGTTCTTCTTGGAGTTCCTTAAGGGAAGGGATCTGGCCTGGAGTGGTGCTGGAAGATGCGGAAAATGGTTGAGCTAGCCGGATGTCGGAAACATATGGTGGTAGGAACGCAATGGGATCCGGGCAAATTGGTTCCACTGAGACTGGGTTCCGGGTTACTCGGAGAACTACCAGTGCAGTGAGGAGAACCGTGAGGCATGCTTCCGGCTGCACCCATGCGAGCTAATTTGAGTAACCGGAAAATCTATACTACAGCTACTACTTCTTCTACAAGACCGGCGCACGTACCATCAATGGCGCGGTGGCTCGACGGAGCTCCGGTGGAGTCGAGGTCGCCGGACTTGCAGGGAATCGCCTCGCGTGACCACGAATCGGCGGCGGACAGGATTTCCCGTTCAACCGTGGGAATCTTAGCACGAGGAGAAGCCTGGGCCGGGCGTGAAGCTCACCATGGCAAAGCTCGCCGGAGATGAGATTTGACGGGCGGCGCGGCGCGAGGAAGAAGACGAAGTGGTGAGGTGCGGTGAAAGAATGAGGAATTACCGAGCCGCGGGGGTATTTATAGGCCACGCGCGGAGATTCGGGATTCGGATCCAACGGTGGAAACGGAACGGTCGCGCCGTTGGATGGATGACACGTGTCTTAGGTCAAGTGCGGTAAAACGACGTGGAGGTAACTTAACCATGCGCTCCCGATATTTCCGGCTGAAGATTTGCATCTGCGAAAATTTAGCGCGGGAAAAAAGGAATCTCCGTTGCGATACCTAATCTGAAGACGAAGGATTTCCGAGTGAATGAGCCCGGAATCAAGTAAAAGTTTTTGAAGCTCTTCAAGATTCTCTTCGGATCCGAGTTGAATGAAGTCGGAGGAATGATGAATCTCGGAGAACTTCGGGGGCTACTGTTGTGGGTATACTTTATGGGTATATCAACGGCATGGCCTAGATCCGGCAAGCCCGGGTGGCCCATAGATGGTGGTGAGGCATGTGGCCCATCGGGCGGCCCGAGCTTGCTGTAGAACTTGAAGGATGAAGTCCAGCCCAGGAACGAGAAGCCGGATCTCAACCGACCTACGAAGGAGGCCGGATCCGTGACGGCCCATGAAGTATCCGGATCCAAGCACGTACTTAGAGGAAGGCGGATCCTTGACGTACACGGCAAGACATTGTACCGTAGTTAGGCAACTTGTATTCCGGCTAGGACTCTCCATGTAAACCCTAGATCCGTGCGCCTTTATAAGCCGGATCCTCGGGAGCCCTAGAGGCACAACCACAACTCATTGTAACAACGCGAAAGCGCCCGGATAATTCCGGACAAGCAGCAGTAGGCCCCGCCATCGTGCAGGTGTTCCGAAGCTGGGTAACTCGCGTACCACCGTCCCGTGTGCTCTCCGCCCTATGGCCCCTACTTCTTCTCCCCCTCGTGAGGATCCCTCCTCCGAGGTACCGTCGATTAGGCAACGACAAGGACCATTTGAAAGATTTGAGCACCTTCAAAAGTTAAGTCCGTTGCTTGTCTTGCCCTTTAAAATAGGCTTTGGATGGCGGATCAGTTGCAAAAAAGAGGTTGGCCTAATTGCGGCAATTGCCCTCTATGCATGAGAAGTGCGGAGTAGTCCATTTCACCCAAAGGCTTTGGGGTCTAATCAAAGAGTGGCTCGATTTATATTCTATTGAACTCCACACGTGGCTTGCTATGTCTCTTTATGAGTGGTGGAGCCTCATGACCGGTGCCTCTACGCCAAACCGGAAAGCTCTTGGGTCCATTGTTCTCCTCACCTCTTGGGAGATTTGGAATGAGCGAAATGCTAAATATGTAGGCACAAACATGCTCCGCCAACGGTGGTTTTCGGGAATATTAAAAACAAGCTAAAACTTTTGGTCGCCGCGGGGCCAAAGCATGTGAGTATTTTGATGCCGCGAGAGTATGCGGTTTGTAAAGTCACGTTGGGTTATCTTGTAAAACTTCTTTAATTATTCTCCTTAATTAATAGAATGAGGCAAAGGTTTTGCCTCCGTTAAAAAAAAATACCTTCAGAAAGTTTATCTCTTGGACATTTGTAATCTAGAGCTGATCTGCAAAATTCATGTAGTTTTTTTTTACTTGAAATTCATGTAGTTGATAACAAGCATGAATCAAGGTCAGAGTGATAACAGAGTCATTCCTAGCCAGGTCCATTTGTCTAACTGCGATGCGACTTCAGTCAACTGAACCATTGTCGTCAAAATTAGAATGACAAATCTACATGACGGTAAAACTAACATTTCAGCTTGGAGCAACCGGGTTACGTGCAAAAACGACTGGAACATGAACCTCAGCTGCACCATTCTGAAACACAATGCGTATGTTTTTGCACCCTGGAGCATTGCTCCCGGTTTTTTAAATGACTTTTAAAGTCATTGAAAATTACAAAGAAAATTCAAACAAAAAATTGACGTGTACATCTTGACATATTATGTACTCATAAAGTCGTTTCGCGAAAAAATGACTTTTTATACGTCATGTGCAAAAAACGTAAATTTTTGTATTTTAAAAAAGCTTTTCATGAGATATTTCTTAATTTTTTTACGAAGAACATAAAAATGTTAGTTCTCCATGATACTTGGCGTGCACACATATAATATCGAGATATACATGTAAATTTTTAGTTCATATTTGTTTGATATTTTAAATCATTTTTCTCGGGTAGCAGGAGCATATACTCCCATGTTCAAAATTGGATTTCTGGAATATTTTGCAGTAGAGACTTAATCTTGTCTCATGGCATATGAACATTCTAGTTGGGACCATGCCTTTATGTATTACAAAAGTGGCAAACGGAAAAGCTCTCCAGAAAAGATCTTCAAAAGAGAGGACAAAATTACCAACTCTTGTAGAGCATCTCCAGCCGCGTCCCCCCAAAGCGTCCCCCAAACCGCGCCGGATTAAGCGTTTGGGGGACGTGTTTTGTTCGTGCCACGTTTAGGGGACGTCGCTCCCCAGCCGCGTCCCCCAAACGCCGCCCCCAAACATTTAAAATACTTCTTTTTAACACAGAACCATTTATCAAATATAGCATATGAATAAAAATGTTTGCGAGGATTGTTTTCAAATTAAATTACAACAAACAATAAAACAAGTAAACAAATATAATAAATAGGGCTAGATGCTACATCAAGGTGCCACGGTATTTCCTTTGATTCTCCACAAATGCTCAACGAGATCAGCTTAAAGTTGCTCATGAACATTGCTGTCACGGATCTCTGCGTGCATGGCGATAAAATCAGCAAAATCTGCAGGCAACTCATGATCAACCTCCGCAAGAGGGCCTTCACACTCATAGGGACCAACATGTGACCTAGCATGATTCTTGCGGTCATCCTCGATGATCATGTTGTGCATGATCACACAAGGCTGCATCACCTCCCACATTTGGTCGTGAGACCAGCTTAGAGCAGGGTACCGGACAATGGCAAATTATGCTTGAAGCACACCAAATGTCCGCTCGACATCCTTCCTGCAACCCTCCTGTCGCGTAGCAAAGTGGGAATTCTTCAGACCTGATGGATTCGAGATTGTTTTGACAAAAGTGACCCATTTTGGATATATACCATGGGCTAGATAATAGCCTTTGGTATATTCGTGGCCACTGATCTCATAGTTGCATGGTGGAGCATGCCCTTCCACTAGTCTGCTGAACACCGGAGACCGCTGCAACACGTTGATGTCATTGTGTGATCCCGCCATGCCAAAGAAAGAATGTCAAATCCACAGGTCATAATCTGCCACAGCTTCAAGCACCACACTGCAATATCCATGACGCCCTTTGTATATACCTTGCCAAGCAAACGGGCAGTTCTTCCATGCCCAGTGCATGCAATCGATGCTTCCAAGCATTCCAGGGAATCCTCTGGCAGCATTTTGTGCCATGATCCTTGCAGTCTCTTCCTCAGTTGGTCCTCTCAAATAATATTTGCCAAACTTTCCCACCACAGTTCGGCAAAACTTGTACATGCACTCAATGGCAGTAGACTCACTCATGCGAAGGTAGTCGTCCTGTGTATCGGCAGGTGCTCCGTATGCAAGCATCCTCATGGCGGCGGTGCACTTCTGAATGGACGAGAACCCGACAACGCCTACGGCGTCGAGCTTGAGCTTGAAGTAGGGGTCGAACTCTCGAACGCCGTGGAGGATATTCATGAACAGCCCCTTGCTCATCCTGTACTGGCGCCGAAAATTGTCGGCATGTGTTGCATCATCTGCGAAGTAGTCGTTGTGCAGCATGGCATGCCCCTCCATCCTCTGTCGGGGCTTCGACTTCCTTCTTCCCGGCCTTGATCCTCCGCAGCGCGGCCTCTTCCTCTTCTCCGCCTCAGCGTCAACCATGTCCTGGAGGAACGCGATGATCAGCAAATGCTCCCGCAGGTCGTCGTCGAAGGCTTGCTCATCCTCCAGCAGCAGGGCAAGCATCTCATCGTCGTTGTCCATGGCTAAGCAAAATCAATGGTTAAAATTGCGCCGAGGCAGACGACGCAACAAACAGCGGCCAATCGCGCCTACCTGGTAAGTCTTCGAGCACCTTCTGTGCGCGGAGGTGGGGCGGATTTGACGGTTCTGGGACGCGCTGGCGAAGCGGCGGCGGCGGCACGACCGGCGGGAGCCCCAGCCGCGACAACGGTGCCGACTCTCAGCAGAGATCAGACGCCCAAACGGCCGGGAAATCCAGCGGCGGCGGTGGGGTGGGAGGAAGGAGCGACGAGAAAAGAGGCGCGGGAAGGAAGGAGCGACGAGAAAAGAGGCGCGAACCAACGGTTTATGCAAATAGTCGCCGACATGTGGGAGCCCGCCTCGCTTTTCGGTGTGTCTGGCGTCCCCGGAGCGTCCCCTGTGGGACGGGGACGGGCTCGGGGCGCCGGACACCGTATCGGGTCGCGCCGGACAAAAATGGGCTTTGGGGGACGCGGCTGGAACGGTTTTTTTGTCCGGCGCGCCCCAAATTCCTTTGGGGGACGCGGCTGGAGATGCTCTTAGATTTTACTTCAGCTTCAAGTGAAACCATCTTTGCCATTTTTCACCGCACAGCTATGTGCCCAAAAGCACTCGCAAAAGTATTTTCATGGCCACCATTCCTAAGTTTGACAAGCTTACGTTGCAAGATTGCATTTTCTTTTACCAAGTGCTCATATGTGTTGCTCTTTCTCAGTCAGTTTACAACTCACAAGTGGTGGTCGTTGCATCATTGGACTGGGAATTTTCACTGGATATAGCATGTGGTAAAAAAAACAGTCAACGAATCCATAATTCAAGGGCATATTGATATCAGACGTTGGCTGTTTCTGTAACACGGTTCTCAAACTCTGCTTTTGTGAAACAGGTCAAAACGCATATGAAATTCAGTGGACTTCCAGTATGAAGATGATTTTCGACCTGCAGCGTCATGGAGTAGCATCAGGGGTTGGCACCAAATTTGACGAGGTGCGTAGGCTCGTGCATAGATGAATAATAATCGTGATGCGTACACTGATCCGATTCGTGCGTCAAATGATTAACCCTTGCTGATTATGTATATGGATGTATTTGGCGCTAGCTTGTACAGACCGTATGTTCCCCATTACCTAGAGATCGGACGTGGATACGGTACTTGATTCCACGTTCCACACTGCACCCTTCACCACTGTCATCATCATTTCTACATTAATTTTGTACATCCTTGTAGTAAAATATTGTCTTATGGAACAAAACAATAAGTAATTTATGTCTCCTCTCCCATGGCATCGCCCAAATACCCAAGTACGAAGGATAACATGGATAAAAAAGTAAAGCGGAAAGTCTCTAACATTTTCACATAAATATGGAAACATAAACGGAATTTGGCGTAACGGAAACAGAATTTCTTTGACATACAGAAAGGAAAATTCCATTTTCTCCTAATATGGAATTTCCGTTTCAGTGTTTGATGTGCATGACCCAATCAAGCAGGCCTAGTATGTGACCTCCAAAGTGGCCCATCTCGAAATAGATGACCATGTAATCCCTTCGTTAGTGCGAGGAAACTTCCACGTTTCGGCCTTTCTTTTTTCCCAATATACTGAGTAGTTATGCTAGGGTTAGGGATCAAGTTGGTATGTTTCTTCCGTTGCTTGAGTTTCTCTTCATGATTCTCGATGTCTCATCAAACAAGCACTTTTCGTTTCATGTCTCCACTGTATTTGGTCCACATCAGCTTCTGACAATATCAGTTTCTGTATTTATTTCCAAGATTTATCTATTAGTTTCCGCTTCAGCAAAAAAAAATGAAAACAAATGTGATACCACTCAATTCCGTCCATTTCCGCTCCATTTTCATCCTTACATTGAGGCCCGGGCTTTGAGCCGGCCGACGAACAACAAAGATAGAGTGGTTGCGGTTCGGCACTTGAGGCAGGCTATTTTCGAGGTTCGCAAAACTGAGATCTGTGTCAGGGCTTTGTCGGGCTTGGGCTTTTTCCCCTGTTTCAGCAATGACGGTGACTAGCACTAAGTGAAGGCTTCAGCAGAGGGCCTCTAGGGACAACCTTGTTGTAATTCTGAACATTAGAGTGAGATTACAACCAAGACCATGTGCCTCAAAGTTACTGTTGAAGCTACATCTAAACTCATCATCATTGTGCCACCATAATTCATGCAAGCAACAACCAAAATAGAAAATTTCAAGCATTGAAGCACCTGCAAGGATCAAACCTTGTTGAATCTCCGCAGAAATAAACCAAAATGTACAAAGAATACTGACAATCACGCCAAGCATACTGATAAAGGCATGCACCACTCTGATCTACGCAGTTAGACAACTGCACTAGTATCACCAGGTTGATGGACATGCTTGCAAAGGCTTGAAAGAAGTGATAGTTCAGGAAGACTATGTTACCACCGACAATGCCCATGGAGCCACGCCGGCGGGTATAACAAAGAACCAAAATGTCGTGTACCAAGAAGGTTGGGGTAGAAACTCCGAAGACCGACAATGCACAAATCCTCTCAATATTACTTTTGACGAGCTTTAGTTGGACTTAAATTAGTGGCTTTGAACGAATTACACTAGGATACCAAATAAAACCTAATATCCAAAGTAAATAAGGCCTACAAAATAGGTGTTACAAATTCACCTATCATTGTTTAAAACACACTTGTTTCCATCCAAATGAAGTACATATGTAGGGGAGACATTCCTTGTTTCCATAAAATTCAGAGAACAGCAACCAAAAAAATAAAATCAATGGACTGTATGGGTGTGTTCGTTGTGACTAAGATGCAAAGGCAGTTCGCCCTACTACTTCCTACAGGTGCGTTTGTTATGAATAAGACCATAGGCCAAGATATAGGTCAACAAGAATAGATCACGCACACCTAACCAACTATGTGTAGCATGCAGTGAGAGTGCGAGTTAGACAGGTCACTTAATTAGTCTCTGGGCTTCACCAAACCCAACTCTAACCAAAGTACCAAGCTGACTTGTGCAACAAACAGTTTAGAACATTAAAACGAGCCCTCCTTTTGGGTCATCTCCATTGACCAAATCAGTACAGAAATGATTACTATTTTTGAGTTGGTACAGAAATAATTATGTTTTTGTCACATTTCAGGCCAAACCCCGGATACAGGGAGGGAGTTGGTGATGGAACTGACAAGTCGGGCACCTTTTTCTTTCTTTGTTTTCACGGTGTTTTAGCCAGGATGTAGGTAGCTATACTGTTACAGGCCAGGCATGGATGGATTAGTGAATTGTCACTTCAGACGTGTCGAGGCTGGTCGTCGATTAGCTCTGCTCATGTGCAAGTTGTCGAGTTGGTATACGTTGGTGAGAAACACTCGCCGAGGTAGAGAAAGGCAGTTGATCTTTTGCAACTCTTCGGAGTGCAAAATGGTGTCTGCTAGCTTCTAACTGAAATGAACGACAACCAACCCCAGCTACAGCACAACTACAAGTGTTAATGGCACGACATCGCTTGATCTCACCATGTGAGGTCTTAATTAACATAGACTATGAGTAGACCAAAGATCAAAGTGAGTTGGGTATTTAAAATTGAACAAATGTTTTATTAGCAAATGGCTTTACTGTTTTCCCCCAGCTCGCAGCGCCCCGCCGGTGCAAATCCCGGAAAATATATCAATGGTGTCACTGCTCCAAGTGTAACGGTCTCATTATACATTTATCAGCATACATCTTTTGTTAGTCCTAAAAAGTATTAGTAGAAATCCATTATATCATGGTGTCGCTGCTCTAAGTTTATTGGCACCATTGCACATTATGTGTCCGGTTATTTTGTTAGTTTTTAAAAATATTGGCAACACAATCAATTGGTGTCATTTGCCTCCTGTGCAAACTTCCTCCCCGGCGCCCCTTGTAGCCGTGTCGAGCAGGGCGCACCATTCGGCAAGAATATGCACCAAGTAATACCAATTTTTAGGCGTTATATTTGATTTTGTCAGATTTTGATAAAAAAAACTCGCTTGCAGAGGGTTGGTGATAGAGAGAATGAGTCACACTTACTTTTGCCAATTGCCCAAAATTGTAGATACATGATTAAGGTTTCATCGCATTTCGTATCAAAACATCATCCGACAAAGCGTTGGTGATGGAGTTGACAAGTCGGACACCTTTTTCTTGGTTTGCCCAAAATAGGAATTATGTGGACGGATGGAATTGTCACTTGACACGTGTTGGGGGCCGCTGGTCACCAGATTAACTTATTTGCCCACTTCCATATTTGGAAAGAAAAGTAACTGCACTCATGTTCTATTTTGTCAAAGTGATATACGTTGATGAGTCGCGAGAAATAAGAAAATGATCGAATGAATTTAAATGACCATTTTGCGAATTCTGAGATGTACATGACCCTGCAATCTGTTAAATTTTCCTCAGCAATCGACTAACATGTGAAATTTTTACTTACTTTTTCCTCAACAATCAGAGTACACATAAGGCAGTCTTAGTACCGAAACCAAGTTAATTAAAAGCGTAAGAATTTGCTGGGGAAAGAGTGGGCGTCGTGGCCGTGGTAGTGGCGGGAAACGTGTGCAAGCCGTTAGTTAAACCTACTGGCTACAGTCCTAGGTAGGCTGAGGGGCAACATCGTGAATGCACCGCCATTTTGCTCGTGCAGTTAGTGGTGGGCCACCAACAAGGGAATCCGCCATTCCGCCTCAACCTTCGCATCCTTCGAGTGCAGAGAATCTCCTAAGCTAGTACGTAGCATAATGACATAATCAGCGAGCTAAGCAAGTCATAGTATCTCAGGCCTAAAATCCAAGGGCACTCAGTGTTGTTTTTGCTGCCCGAACAAGCTACTGAATTCCGGTCAGCGAGTGTCGGTAAAAAAACAAGAAGTATGTAGTCAAATAACAAAACTTCTAGTGTAGTATTCTAAAAACAGTTTATTTATTGCTAACCATTCCAATTCATGAATCTGAACCATTACAACAAAATTCCAAAAAGTGGAATTGAACGGAAAGAAAAAAGGTGGCTCCTAAAAGAACGGAGAAGAAGCTTTTGGAAAGCGAGAAAGAATCAGTGAAGTTGTTGTGTGGCGACAGTATCACCGATACGTATTCCCCTCCCCATCTCCTCTGCTTGCCTCTCTTCTAATTTAAATCCCAGGGAAGCAAAGAGGACGACGCGGTGAGAGTGTTCTTCCGTTGCATTTCCCCTTGGCTGGCTGCCTGGCTATCTTGGCCTCCGTTCTTTTCTTACATCTCCCTCCACTCCATCTCTTGCTTCCCTTAACCCCTGCCCTCTCTCCCTCCACTCATCTTCTTCTTCTTGCCTTAACCACGCCCCAAATCCACCCTTCAAAGCTTTCTTCCTCCGGTTCTCCTGCCGTCCGCAAGGTAAACATTTCGTCCTCCTTTTATCTGTTCATCGTTAAGCCAATCAGAGCACTGAAATCCGAAACCGCTCTTCGGTTAAGCTCCTCTGAATCTCTGCTTCCTAGGAAAAACTCTCTCTTCTCTTCTCTAGGTGAGTTTCTTTTCTTTTCAGCTTTCTCGTGCTTCGTGTTCTCTTTTCTGCGGCAAAAAACTTTGTTTCCGATCAATGTCGTGCTACTGTATATGGGACAATTCCCTCCCTCGCTTTCCCCGTCGAAAGGTTCAGAGGTTTTGTCCGGTTCTTGGCACGCTTGATGATGCTGCTGGCCTGCTGCACCAGCTGTTTCAGATTAACAAACAAAAAAATGGTTCCATTGGCTTCACCTCCCGCCAGTTCCTTGCGGTTATCAATTGCCCGACGGTTGGCAAAATAAGCAGCAGTTGCAACGCTCGCATTGCGCATACGCCCCTAATTTCACACCTCACTGCAAGTCTGCAACTGTTTCTGCCATGGATGATCAACCTCGTGCTTGCAGGAGGATCGATGGGTGACCACCTCGCGCTGCTCGTGGACCGGCTGCTCACGGAGGCGACGCTGGAGGCGGCGATCGGGGGCAGGATGAAGCCGGCGGAGACGGCGGCGGTCGGCTACTGCTGCGCCGCCGCTGCAGCTGGAGACGGCGGTCCCCCGAGCAAGATGGTGGAGTGCAGGATCTGCCAGGAAGAGGACTGGGACAGCGGCATGGAAGCGCCCTGCGGCTGCCGCGGCAGCCTCAAGGTAAACATTTTTCAAGCCATGGTCTTGTTCCGAAATATCAACTTGTGAATTTTGTGGCAGGATTTCGCGGTGATTTCCTAGTAAAACAGTTGAATCTAACTCAGAAAATGGGCCTGCATTCCAGATTCTGTTGTACTACAAACAAGCTGTAGCACTTTTCTGAAATCTGAACTTGTAAACTTTGTATTCCCTCTATCCCAAATTAATTGACTTAGTTTGGGACAGAGGGAGTAGCATTTTCCAGTGATTTCATAGGGAAACTGTCGAATTTTGAGTAGAAACCGAAGGTATGACCTGCATTCCAGATTCGACTATACAAAATGCTTGCAGAATTGTGTTCGAGGAAAAAAGTTGCAAAATTGTTCTGCAATAGGAATTTGAAATATTATTATTTTAGTACGAGACGGACTAGCTAATTAGTCCTTTTTTATTTTTATTTTGTGGGTTCTAATTTATGTTTACAAGTCTGTACTAGTGAGTGTGGTTTGACTTGCCATGAGGAGCTGTTGATGGTTTATGGTTGGGGTCAGATGTAGTAGGTTATACTAATTAAGTATCTGAAAAGGTTAGTGACAGATTTGAGGATGAAAATCAACTGTGTTTGCCTCGATATAGCTTGGGAGGCATTACCTAACATTGGCCTTCCTTTTTGGATTGTGACATATATGTATAGTCTTACTAAAATGAAAACTTTTTTTCCATAAAAGATAAAAGGTGAACTGAAAGTAGGTGTTTGCTTTCCCCAGAGTTATAAGGAATGGAGACCGAAGAGAAACCATTTTATGCCATCACACAAAGCATGAGACAACTACGTACATTATGTTCCATGCAGGGTCAAATGTAGTTGAAACTGGAAAGAAACATTCTTGCCTTTGTCCTTTTTGATATGATTGGATTAAAATTACATGGTATTTCAGTCCATTATACTGGTGAACTACGTCAGATTATATTCTTATTTTTTTTGTACGACATGGACTAGTTAATTGGCGCTTCTGTGTTTCTCGTTTGTGTGGTATTTTTTATTTCCAGTTATATATTAGTGAGTGCGGTTTGACTTTGCATGAGGAATTATTGATATTTATGGTTGTGGTTAGCTGTAGGTTGTATTGATCAAGTGTATGAAATGCTCAGTGACATATCTGGGGGCGAAATTGACCGTGGTAGCTTGAAAGGCAGTACCTAACACTGGCCTTCCATTTCGGATTGTGACATATATAGCTTGAAAAATAAAAGGAAAACCACTTCACTAGATGCTAAAAATGGAAGTAGGTCTTTCTCTTTCTTCAAAGTTAGAAGCAATGGAGAGGACCATTTTAGACCATCACACAATGCGTGAGACAACTACCTACATTATGTGCTACGCGGTGTCAGATGTGGTTGAAACTTCGAAGAAACTTTGTGGCGTTTTGTCTCTTTTGATTATACTTGTCACATCAAATGACCCATTATCATGGTATGATTGGACAAATAAGACAAGGTATTTTGGTCGCTGATACCGGTGAATTACATCAGGTCAAATTCTTACCTTCTTCATTCTTGCAGTACGCTCACCGAAAATGCATCCAACGATGGTGCAATGAGAAGGGCGATACCATCTGCGAAATATGCTTGCAGGTAAAAATAAAGTGTCTACTCAGCCAATGTATTGATAAAAAATCATTAAAACGGATAAAATATGTATAACTTTAGTCATGGAGGTGTTTATGCTCTGTCTGTTTCTGCAGCAATTCAGGCCAGGTTACAATTCCCCGCAGCAGTTGTTTCACTATGGAAGTATACCAATGAACTTCAGGTACTTATTTCGCATGCCTTCTTGATGCAAACTATGATGTATGTTGTAAAACGTCTCCTGTGTTGATCTCTTCTCAGGGGGAACTGGGAGATTGCTCGGCACGATCTCAATGATTCTCAGGTCATAACAATGGTGCCCTCTGAGCGCGATTTCATGGATGACTACGAGGACTACTTGCCCGTGAGGACGAGGAGCAGCGCCTTTTGTTGCCGTACAATCGCTATAATTGTAAGTTCCTCTAGATAGGTTGTGTTTGAATTGAATTCGTGAATGATTTTCTAACAGCCAGCTTGTCGTTGTGATTGAACAAGTGCAGTTCATGGCCCTCCTGGTTCTTCGACACACTCTTCCTCTCGTGGTCGGCGGGAATGGGGAGTATTCATTCGCCCTATTCTCGGTAAGAGTTATGATCAACATTTCTGTTGATTAGATTGAGGATCATCAGCATTTTCTGTAGTGAAATATAGTCTTGTTTTTGCATTCATTCAATCCTCTGATCTTGCATTTCTGCATTTTATGGGAAACAAAAATAAAGCTTCTTGTGCTGAGGACTGCGGGGATTCTATTTCCAATTTTGGTCATGGTGAGAGCACTCGCAACCTACCACCGTCGTCGTCGCCAACAGGTAATTCCAGCACTAATTGAATTTGACATTGTTGGGGGGCTTGGAACCTGCTCACGTGCGGTCATCGTGATAGTACAGTTAGCAGCAGAAAACTGATACCAGTATCACTTGCATTGAACAGAGTTCCCCATTTATAGTAGATCCTACACTATTTTCTGATGCATAACTCTCGGGTCTAGATCACATAATACTGTAGGAAAACCAGGAAACCTATATGACGCCGGCGGACACTGACGCTGAGGAGGAAGAAGAGGATGCTATCGACACTGATTCAGAACGGCCTTACTCGCAACCACGGCTGATCCCAGTCTACTAACACCATCAAATTCAAGGATGACGCCCTGCTGCGATCGACAGAAGAGAAGATCCCAAGAAACGAAATGAAACAGGGGAAAAGACTAGACAATGTATCCTGACTTAGTAGGATAGTCTGAACCACTCGCTTCTGTGTGCACAAAGAAGAATGGAGTGGCTCTGTACATATCACAAGACTAACCCATATGCTGTAACTTGTGAGCTTCTCTACCTCTCCCATGTACTGAAGAGGTCACCAAAAATTACTTGCAAATGGAAGGAAGTATAAACAGGTACAGGAATCCATGATAACACATTCTCTTTCTAGCTCTTGGTTGATCTTCAGGCCTTTAATTGTCTCATAAGAGCATCTCTAGCATAGCCCGTAAACACGTGAACTGAAAACTGCAAGTTCAGTTCACCGAACTCGTGTTTACGGGTCGGAAAAACCTTGTCACAGAGTAGAATCCGTAAAACAGGAACTGAAAAACTGAATTTAAAATGTCACGGGTAAATTAGGCGATGATCATATATATAGATGGATTTGATGCTCCGGTTGAGCATCAAAACTTACATAATTCGAGAAATTAAACCTAAATTACTTATACACCGGCGAGCGCTACTAAGTTTAAGCAAAATGCGGCCTAAATAATGGCCTATGCGTGCGGCGGTGCCGGTGGTGGCGGAGCGTCTCGGCGGCAGACGGTGTCGACGCTGTCGTGGAGGAGCTTCACTCCTCGTCGGCGTCAAGCTCGACTATCTCGAGCTTGACGCGGTGGACACGCTCCTCCCGGCGGGCCGCCTCGTACTCTCGCACCTGGCGGACGGCGTCCGCCTCCTCCCGGCGGAAGTGAGCGCGGGCCTCCGCCTCGGAGATGGCCTTCGTCTGCGCGAGCACGGCCTCCTCCTCGTCGGAGCCGTGGACGTAGTCGCCCGCCGAGAAGGTGGGCGACCGTGCGGGGACGAGGTCGTCGTCGTCGCTGCTGTCGGCGATGAGGAGCCGCGGTGCGCGACTTGAGCCGCCGGACGAGGACCCCTCGCCAGCGTTGGTGTACCTCGCCGGCTTCCCGGGGGGCGTGAAGCCCCCAGTTCGTCCACCGGCGGGCGCTGCGTTTGCACGCGCCCTCCGACCTGTTCCATTTCCGCCGTTCCGCGTCGGTGCGGAACACGAGGGGACGCGGCGGCGAGTCCCCGTTGCCCAATCCGGCGCCGCGGCCTGCTGAGCCACCACGGGAGGCCATCGCGCCGGAAAGGAGGGTGGAACGGTGGCTGCGGGCTGCTCGATTGTTCGCAGGAAAACGGGGTAGGCGGCGGCGAAGGGAGTGGAAGAAGCGGAGGGGAGTAGAGTTTGGAAACCGAACTCCCCTCCGCGGCCCCTTTTGCCCCTTTTAATACGGGGCGACCGCGCAGTTTATCGGGGTCCCAAACTCGCTATACGGGCCAGGCCGCGAGTTCAGGCTCCGTTCTAGCCCAGTTTTGGCCCGAACCCGTATAACCGCTAACTGGGCTCTGCTAGAGATGACATCTGGTTGTGAAATTTACTTGATAAGCTTTCAAAGATTACATCAACAAGATATCCAGCTATAACAAGGCAACATAGTAGTGAATAACGTGTCCGACAAACGTATTCGACAAGGTAAATTAACACCCGTAGAAGAACAGCTGCCCTGGGGTACATTGTTACTCACAGGTCTGATAAGTTAGGGAAAGGATACACATATATTTCATGTATGCAGGAAAGCAACGGTGGCGATGCTATCCGCGTTTGGATAAGCTCGAACATGGTCGAGGTACTTGAACACCACAGCATCACTGGCCAACGCTCCTTCAGGGACCGTAGCGCCCAGCTTTCTCTGGTTGAAGTTCTCCACCTCCTGCACTAACTCATCCTTTGTTCTGCTGCACGATGTGATGACCTGCACATATGCAAAGTAAAATCAGAAGATAACACATTGACTTTTGCTTAGCCATCTTTCTCAATTTCTCAGACAGGCATGTGTTCATCAATAAAGAATCAAGATGGTTGCTGTATCAGGTGAGAGCATATAGATAAAGGGGTTATTGCAGTTAAATAAGGCATCAAATTTAAACGTGGACAAAAATTTCAGGTTGCCAATATATTGGGGCTATAATTTGCTGTAAATGTACTGCAAACAAATGCAATATTTTTTGTTCGATTTAGATGGAAGTACTAACCAGTACACCACCAGGAGAAACCAAGCTAGCCACTGACTGCCAATACATCATTCTGAAATGCAGCAACAGAGACAAATTAATACATTATAGCAATCAAGTGATCCCATCCTTTCCTCCAAACAAATTCTAGCAATTCAGTCGTAAGGATTAAGGTACATTTTACCTCTTTACAGGTCCATCCGGATGGAGCCCAATTGCATCCAGAGTTCCTTCATCCATCACAAGTTCAAACCTTCTCTCCAACTTTGACTCCAGAACATCATCAACCTGCAAATATTAAATGCTTCATAAAATCTGAAATGGATCTTTCTTCATCTTTCCATTTTGAGGCACTATGTTCAACATCAGCACGAGAAGGCAAGTAAATGTGGAAAGAATTACAATCATGTAATGTGGACGTCTAGTGCTCCACCGACCAACTCACCAAGAAATTAATGTGCTCAAATCCATCACGAATTGCAAGATTTCGAGCAAGCTCAATAGCGGCTTCACTGTAGTCAATGCCAGTTAGATCAGAAAACCTGTATAATTACTCAAGAAGTCAGTACTGACAAGAGGTATTACCAGTACGTTGACTAAATGATAAGACTGAATGTATAAAGATTTTTTTCCTATATACAAAATAACCCGTAACGTCATAGAGATACCTTTCGAAGTGAACATGAGACTCCAGTATGATCTTTCTCAAAGCATAAAAGCATTGTCATATGACTATATCAGAGTACACCCTATACTGCTTCCAAGAGGTACTTCTTAAGGATATTACATGAATTGGCAATCATATGACGATCCATACATTAACATGTCATACACTGCCAAGATAAATCAATAGGGACCAAATATCAACAACTGCTTCTATTTGTGGCTACCACATATGCACCCATATCTCAGTATCCCATACGGCCATAGTCCTAAATTCACAGAAAGAACTAAAATTTTACTGCGATCATACAGTCCATAAAATGCCCTTGGATGTCACACAAACATATGAATCCTGGGGCCACCAGTCTATGGGGCATCCAGAACCATTTTTGGAATCTTCCTAGAATCATATGCTCTACTAATGTATGTATACAAATCCAGGACCAAAAAGAAACAGACAGTTTATCTCGCAGCTGCTAGTGAACATTTTGAACAGTAACTCATTGCTAAACGTATTGAAACTGGAAACAATCCATTCATGTTAAGATGAGAATATGAGATTTGAGAAATGGAAAATGATAGGTTTGATCCGAGTGTCCCATTTCCACAGCATACCCTTGTTTTGCGAGTTGCTGCAAGAGTCGCCCGCTTCCGGACCCTATGTCAAGCACGCTGCAGCCGGGCAAATCTTTGCTGGAACACAAGTTTTTGGTCCAGTCTACAAGGACATCCATGACCTCGGTGCCAAACCTGCAAAAGATGCCACCCAAACTGTGATTGCCAATTGAAAGCATAGAGAACAACAGGAATTCTACCGAGCCCCTTCCAAAACGAGATTATAGCTGCAAGCAAGAACTTGTCTGTCCAGAATAAAGATCAGACAGAGGAATAGGACCAACACTGTGGGTTGTGATTTTTGTGTTGGCCAGCAGCTTATATCAGACAAAACCTCCAGTAGAAAACAATACTACCCATATTTGCTGACACCAGAGTTTGGTACCCCAATACTCAAATGTTTTCCCACGAGAAAGGCAATTCCAACTGGCATAGTTCATGTTTTACATTTCTTATTAAGAGGCGGCCAAGTAGCTTTATTATGCTCCTTGTTGCTCATATATAAATCCCAACAAGGCTACAACCTATATAAATACTCATGATGATTCCGTTAATTAAGATCGGTTGCTCCAAATTTTAGTAGTACATGCAACAAGCTGAGAGAGCAAGCAACAGCGATGAAAACATGCCTTCTCCCTCCCTATGTGCAAAAGCAGAAGTGGTAAGTTGAAGCATTTTACCAGTCATCCGCGTGGCTGCGTTCATGGTAATTAGCTAGGTCTTCCGCGTACGCGCCGTCGTGGTAATTCTGCAGGCCCAGCATCGGCGGCACGACATCCGGCACGTCCTTGTCGAAGCTGTTCGCCATCATCGCCAATTTCGACGCCGGAATGCAATTTCGACAGACAGATCAGCGGAGGACCAAATCACGCGTTTTCCCCAAAACAGGAGAGAGCAGATCACGGCGGCAGGAAAGGCAGGAAGGGGCGCGCGGGGATGGGCTGACCTGAAGTCGGAGGAGTGGTGTGCGCTGAGGGAGGAGGAGGAGCAGGCGGAGGGCGCGGCGGCGGCGGCGGAGCCCGAGGAGGGGCAGGAGGAGGCGAGGAGGACCTCGGCGGTGTCGGCGTAGCGCTGCTCGTCGTCGAGGGTGCTCCCGTAGTCGCTCTTGATGGACCACGAGTCGGCGGCCACCGAGCGGTCGTCGTCGGACGCCATCTCGCCGGGCGGGCCCCCGGCTGGGCCCGCGGGGCCGGCGGGTCCCCAGACCCCGGTCCCGAGCATCCGCGTCGGGAACATCTCCGGGTCCTCCGGCGGCCACCGTATCCCCGCCATGCCGCCCGCGCGCTCGCTCGCCGGAACCCTAGCTCGGCGGTGCGGTGCGGTGCGGAGGAGGATGCGATTGGAGAGAGGGAGCTGTGCGCGTCGGTGTGGGGGCTGGGCCGAATGGTCGTTGGTGTGGAGGTTGGAGATGCCCACTGACATGCGGGCCGTCGTTTGGTGGGACCGCATGGCAGTGACGTGTGGGTAGGATGGGAATGTGGAGGTGGGCCTTTTGCGGGTGGCGTGCGGTGCGGGAGTTGAATGGGAGGCCGTTGGTCGCTGGGGACCGGGACCGGGTTTGTCCACGAGGGAGAGGGACTCGGCTGGACCGGGTTTGGCACCAGGGAAGTCAAACTTTTTAAATCGTTTGACCATGAATCTATCTTTATCTTTACGATGGAGAATTAATCAATGACGCTCACCCACGCGCAGGCGAACTGGCGATTTCCAGGCGACCTCGCGCCGCCGCCGTTTCCCTCCCCGCCCCGACCTCCCGCCGACGCTGGTACTCGCCGGTGCGTCCGGCGGAGGAGCATGTCCATCCCAAAGTGGACGGCGGGTTTCCCATCGTTTGCCGAGGAGGTGAGGATGGGAGAGGAGAGGGTGCGGAAGGAGAAGGAAGCGGTGATGGCGGAGGAGAGAAAGCAAGCGCTGCTGCGGCGGAAGTTGCTGATCCTCCAGATCAGCCTTGCGTCCGAGCGGGCGATCGTGCAGATGGCGAAGGGATGGCGGCCGCAGATCTCAGGGCAGGGGCTCGAGGAGCAGGTGGCTGCGGCGTTGGCGATGATCAAGTTGAAGGATCCCGAAGACCCGAAGCGGCTAATGGCGGAGCAAGGGCTGGAGGATCTGGAAAATTGGACGCCGTGAAGATCTCGTTTCGGGGCTCGCCGCTGAGGCCTTCTCCGTTGCTGCTTAGCGGTGAGGGATTGCGGACCGTGGGCCCTGCTGGTCCTCGAAGCTCTGCGGATGTTCGGTGGCGGATGGAGAGGATTCGACGGGGAAATCCGTCCCCGACGAGGAGCTTCTCGCCGGAGAGGATGGGGGAAGCTTGGAGAAGTCCCCAGAGGCGGGCCCCACTACGCAGCCGCTCCTTGTTGGCAGCCATGGGTGGCCGTCGGTTAGATCCTCCTGATCGAAATCGGGTCGTTGGTGGCCTATCAGGGCCGGCGGGTTTCAGGAATACGTCTTCAATGTTGGATATAACGGTGGTTGCGCCGGCAGTCTCGGACAACAAACGCCTGGTCGGATCTAGGGCTCCGCCTGGGTCTCAGACGCTTGTCTGGATCAGGAGGGAGTTGGTCCAGGCGAAATCCTTTACTCCTGCTGATTGCTACCCTGCCAGAGCTGGTTTTCTACCAAAGCCAATAGTGATTAAGTTCTCAGATCTGTGGGGAGCTGAAGAAGGGAAGAAATCGTTCGTGGAGGTCGTCAAGATGGCGGGAGGGGGTCGAGGTGCGGGCAGATTTGGTGGTGCTGGGGGTAGCCGTGGCCCTGGTGGTGGCCGTGCTCCTCCAGCGGCAGCTGCGACAACTTCGGCGGCAACCTCTCTTGGCGTCGCTCCTGATCCAGTTATTGTCAAGAACGAGTTTCCCCAACCCATGATGCAGCAGATGGGGTCTGGTCAAGGTATGTTCCCGATGATACAACCCAATATGTGGAACATGCTGATGAGTCAATGGTCGCAGTTCTTCGGCAACCAGCAGATTCCCCCCTGGTTTCAACCCCATGATGATGCTGCCTCAGGGGATCACTCCCAGCCTTCCTCAACCTAATAGCCAGGGTAGCAGTGCTAGCCTGATTCCTTCACAGCAACAGCAGGTCTCTGGTGGTGGTAAGAACAAGAAGAAAAATCAAAAAGGGACTGCCTCTGATGGATCAAAGAATAGTGGTGATAGGGCTGGGGTTAATATGCAGTTAACAGTGGCTAGTGGGCCTAGACCTATCCTGGACCCCAAATTCAAGAATGTGACCTGTTACAATTGTGGAGAGCTTGGTCATTATGTAGGCCTCTGCACCAGGATTAAAAGATGTTTCATTTGCAGCAAAACTGGGCATCACATGGATAATTGCCTTATGTGGTACTCCCTTCTACCTACTGCCCAATACTGGGGGAGTGCAAACCCTGGGCTGGGGTTCTTTCATGTGGAGGTGGAAGGGCCAGAAGCAGTTCAATGGTTGAACATGGATAATGTAGGTGTGGTGGTGGTCAAAGATGGAGAAATTTCTGCTGAAGAGCTTGAGAAGTGTTTCAATGACATGTGGAAAGTGAATTGGTTCTGGCAGATCAGACAGATTGGTCCTAAGAGGTTCTTATTGAGGTTTCCTCCTAGCAAGAGAGTCAAGGAGTTAGTGGAGTACCCCTCCATTAATCTCAAGAAGGATGGAGTGGTGATTTACTTTGTAAACTGGGAGGGTGAAGCAGAACCTTTTGAGGAGTTCCAGGAGGTTTGGGTCAAGATACTGGGCATCCCTGCTAAGTGGCTGACTTGGAAGACAATTTGCTAAGTCTCTACTACCCTATGTGTGCTTGTCAACATTGACTGGCAAGGCATCTTCAGGAGTTTCTACAAGGAAGTCAGAGTTAAGGTGGCTGTAAGGGACAAATCCAAGATACCATCTAACAAGCTCTTTGAAATGGAGCAATGTTTCTTCCTGATTGATTTTCTTGTGGAGAATGAAGGAGAAGTTATTGATGTAGATGAGGATGATGATGAAGACCCTGGTCAAGGTAATGAAGGGGGCAACCTTGATGATGACACTGAAATTGGGGATGACTTCAAGACTTTGGACAAGAGCAAATCTGGTGGGAACAATAGCAAGATGGAGACAGATCCTTCCATCCTTCCTAGTGGAAGAAGTGTTTATAGATCTGCTGCTAAACAAAGCCTGGAGACATGTGTCCAAGACAAGGTGTTTGGCAAGGAGCCATGTATCCCTGCTAATAATGCTCTAGTGTTAAGGAATGCTGAGGAGAACATTGGAAAGAATCTTCTTCAACATTTTGATGCTGAGAGTGATGATGAAGCTGAGGGTGTTAAACAGAGGGATGTTGAATTGCTGTCCAACAATCCTGATCCTACCATGCCTTCCATGGTATGGAAGGAGAAGAAGCAGTGGGGGCTTGTGCAAGCTACAAGGATGAGCTCTAGCATTCCAAGGGATGGCAAGACTGTTATTGAGAAAGCCCAAGATCTTAAGAAGGCAAAAAATCTGGAGATCCCTATAGGTAATAAGATTCATGGTTTCTCCAATTCTTTTGCTGCCCTTGATAATCCAACTTTACTTGATAAAGCAAAAAATGTTGGCATTAGCCTGGGACATAAAAATCTGAATGTTGATTATGTTATTGATAAAATTAAAGAGGTTGAGACAAAAAGACTTGATGATTTTCATAAATCTAACCGTGCTAGTTTTCTTTCTATTGACATTAGTCTATCTATGGAAGAATTGAGAGTAGGTTTAGAGGATAGGGATGAGGTTTTGTCTGATCAGGAGGATCACATTAGTGATGTACCTGATGATGATGAACCTTGGACACTAGTCCATAGTAGGAAAAGGGGGAGAAGGAAACTGATTTTTAAAAATGGTAGTAGCTCTAATTTGGAACCCTAGAGGCCTAAATAGGCCTGATAAGCTCACCAGAGTGCATGACCTCATTAGAGAGACATGCCCTGATATTATTTGTTTCTCTGAATCCAAAAAAGAGGATTTCTCTAGTTTACAGTTGCAACAACTAGATCCAGGAGGGAGGTTCTCTTGGAACTGGTTGCGAGCTGTGAAAACTGCTGGAGGTATCCTTGTTGGTATTAGCATTGAGGTGTTTGACATAGTTAAATGGGATATTCTCTCTTACTGTGTATCTGTGCAAATTAAGGTAAAAAAGATAATGTTATTTGGAGAGTCATTGTTGTATATGGCTCTGCTTATGAAGAACATAAATTAGATTTTATCAATGAACTGCATAATGTCTTGGCTTGTTGGAATGGTCCTACCTTGATTGGTGGTGATTTCAATCTCATTAGAGAAAAAAGTGAAAAGAATACTGGTAACATCAACCAACATTGGGCTAATCTGTTTAATGATTGGATTAATAAATTCAATCTGATGGAGCTTAAAAACCCTAGTAGACAATTCTCTTTGGCTAATAACCAAGATAATTTGGTTATGGCCTTATTAGATAGAGTCTTTGTGTCTACTTGTTGGGATGCTCTTTTTCCTGCTAGTAGTTTAGCTTCAAAACCCAGAGTGGGTAGTGATCATACCCCCCCCCCCTTATTGCAGATACTGGGGCCTTGAAAATTCCTCATGTTAAGCAATTTAGATTTGAAAAATGGTGGCTTAAGATTGAGGGCTTTGAACAGGTGGTTGCCAAGTTCTGGCAAGCCCCCTGTCATCTCCAAAACTCCCTTGATAGGTGGCAATTTAAAATAAGGAATACTAGGAAAGGTTTAAAAGGTTGGTCAGCCAACATTGAATCTGCCCAAAGGAAACTTAAGCAAGGTTTGGTTGCTGAATATGACCTGCTTGATATTATCTCTAAGACACAGAGCTTATCACCTGCTTCTAAAGCTAGAATGAAGAATATCTCAGTTGAACTTACTAAAATTTGGAGTAATGAGGAAATAAAAGCTAGACAAAGGTCTAGAGAAAGATACATTTTAGAAGGGGACCGTAACACTGCTTACTTCCATTCTGTAGCAAATCAGAGGAGGAGGAAGAAGCAAATCTATCAGTTGCAAGGTGATGGAGGGATGGTTGAAGACAACAAAGGTATGTTAGATATTGCTGTTAAGTATTATAAGGACCTTTTTTGCAAAGAACCTTGCCTTGATATTGATTTGATGAATGATTTTTGGGACCCTGAGGATATGGTGTCCCAAGAACATAATGAGATGCTTGATGCTGCCTTTTCTGAAAAAGAGGTAAAGGATGCAATCTTTGGCTCTTATGCTGAGGGTGCTCCTGGACCTGATGGGTTTTCTTTTCTTTTTTATCAACATTTTTGGGAACTCATTAGAGCTGATTTCATGGCTATGGTGAAGGATTGGAATGAGGGGAAACTTGATCTTTTTAGATTGAATTTTTCTCTCTTGACTTTGATTCCAAAGGAAACTGATGCTGTAACTATACAGAAATTCAGACCCATTGCCTTAACCAATTGCAGTTTTAAGATTTTCTCTAAGTGTGCCACTAATAGGCTGGGTGTGGTTAGTGAAGAACTTATCTCTCCTAATTAAACAACTTTTATTAAGGGGAGATATATACTTGAAAGTGTGGTCTCTGCTCATGAAGTTATACATGATGCAGTCCATAAGGGGCAATCTGGTTTTATTTTTAAACTTGACTATGAGAAAGCCTATGATAGGGTGGATAGAGATTTCCTTTTGAGAGTGATGAGGATGAGGGGTTTTAGCCCTAGATGGATGTCTATCATTGAGGGGCTCTTGCACAATGGATCTGTTGGTGTTAGGATTAATGACTGCAATAGTCAGTTTTTCCTCACCAGTAGAGGTGTAAGGCAGGGGGATCCTATATCCCCCATTCTTTTCAATTTTATGGCTGATGTTTTCACCAAAGTCTTGTTTAAAGCTGCTGGTGGAGGACAGATAGCTGGACTCATGCAAGAGCTAGGAGGGGGAGGGATCATTAGTATGCAGTATGCTGATGATACTCTACTCTTCCTAGAAAACAGTTTACATTCTGCCATAAACTTAAAATGGATCCTGGCTTGTTTTGAACATATGTCTGGTATGAGGATTAATTTCCATAAATGTGATCTAGTCCCCGTTAATGTGGTTGAGAGTGATGCACAGCTTATTGCACAATCCTTGAGTTGTAAGCTGGGGGAATTCCCTTTACAATATCTAGGAGTTCCTCTACATCACAGCAAGCTAAAAAAAGAGGATATACAACCTGTTGTTGATAAGATCCTCAAGAGAGCTACTGGTTGGAGAGGGAAGCTTCTTAACCATGCTGCTAAATTAGAGCTGGTTAGAAGTGTCCTGGCCAATATTCCCATTTACTTACTTAGTGTGATCAAATTCCCTAAATGGGCTATTACACTTATTAATTCTCAGATGGCTCACTGCCTCTGGGACAATTATGAGGGGCATCATAAGTACCACCTAGCTAATTGGGGTTTGGTCATTAGGAAAAAAGAATATGGAGGCTTGGGCATTCCTGATCTATCAGAAATGAACATGTGCCTCTTAGCCTCTTGGATTAAGAGATATCACTTAAATGAGAACAAGTTATGGAAACAGATAGTGGACAACAAGTATAATGTGGGCAGTCCTAACTTCTTCTCTTGCTCATCTACTGGTGCCTCTCCCTTTTGGAAAGGGGTTTTGTGGGCTGCCAAAGCTGCTAAGATGGGTTATCAGTGGAAAGTAGGGGATGGTAGGAACATTAAGTTCTGGGAAGATCATTGGTTTGGTTCCTGCTCCCTGGCTATTCAATATTGGGAAGTTTACTTCCTAGTGAATGAGCAAAATAAGACCATTGCTGATCTTTGGGATGGTTCTTCTCTGAAAATGACATTTAGGAGATGTTTTGACCATAGATTGATGATGCAATGGCCGGAAATTCAGCAAATTGCTCAAACTATCAACTTGAGTAACATTAAGGATAGTTTGATTTGGAAGTGGGAAGCTAGTGGGTTGTATAGTGTGAAATCCATGTATGCTGTAGTTAATTCTGGAGGGATTAAACCTGTGGATATTCACTATGTCTGGAAAATCAAAGTACCCCAAAAAATTCACTTCTTTCTTTGGTTGCTCTTCCACAATAAGCTACTCACTAGAGATAACTTGGTCAAGAGGCAAAGTGTTGATGATTTAACTTGTGTTTTTTGCAATGAAGTGGAATCTTGTCAACACCTGTTCTTTGACTGTGTGGTTGCTTCTAAAATCTGGAAAGAAATTGTTATAGCCTTGGGTCTTAATCTTAAGATCTCAAACATGCATGATATTACTTCTCTTTGGAATGATAAGAAAAAGAATAAGAAATACAATATGATCTTTGCTGCTGTTCTGAGAACTATCTGGATTACCAGAAATGATCATGTCTTCAATCGTTCTCAATGGATTGGCATGCAGGGACTGTGGAGACGCTTGGCTTGCAGCTGTGCTCAGTGGAGGATTCTGCTGAAGGAAGAAGAAAGAGAAGAGCTGACGATATTGCTGAGCAAGGTGGAGAGTTTGGCTCGGCTGCCATCGCTGCTATTGTGGCCGGAGCCTGGCTGACTCCCCAGAAAAAAGGCAAGATCAACGCTGGAGGTCTGTGACATGAACAGCGCGAGGGGTTTTAGCCCGATGCTGATCACAGCGGAAGACTTGGCGAGGACCCTGGAAGCTAATGAACTGATTCTGGTGGGTGATGGAGCAGGTTTCCAAGTCCTGAACCGTCTTTAGCCTAGAGGTGTTGTTGGTTTGGGGGCTCAAAGCTGGTCTTCTTACTTTGTGCTGTTGCCTGTTTTTATATCCTCTAGTGGTTTGAGGTGGTCTGTAATCTAAAACTTTAGTGCTTGGTCTGCGTTTGTCTGGAGGGTGGGTGTTTTGTAATGCAGAAACTAAATCTGGATGATGTAGTTTGGTTGTCTGGTTTTAATATATTTGGAACCGGGGGTGGTGCCCCTGTTTATCTAAAAAAAAAATATCTTTATCTTTACCTTATATCTATATCTATACCTAATAATAAAAGCAAAAGGGTTTTTCCCTTGATCGTTCGTTCAACTAAAACAGCCGGTAAAACCATCTCTAAAACAGCCGGTAAGGAAATCAAAACGCATCAGTCCTTCCTACGTCCGTCCGATCTGATGTCCATAAGCAAAAAAGAAGAAGAAAAGAGTCAATCTTAGCCAAGCCAAGAGCGATCGCATCGGCCGTGTCCAACTCGAATAGTACAATTGTACAAGGACTCAATCAGTCGCGTATCTATAAATATACAGGCTACGAAGCACTACGACCAATCCAATGCTCTCGTCAGGAGTTTCCCGGCCTCTCGCTGTTCAGTTGACTTTACCAGAGTCGTCCGCCGTCTCGCCATGAGCCACCGTCTCGCGAATTACTAATCGAGGTGCTCCTGCTCGAGATCGCACGAGCCAGGAGAGCAGCAGGCGGCTCATCATCCGCCTCGCCCCGCGACCTTGGCCGCTCTCTCAACCCTGACGAGGATGCGTCGTAGTCTCCGCAGCTTGGCCTCAACACTCGACTCCGGTTGCTGGTCTGGGAGATTTCCGGCGAGGAGGACATCCTCCTGCCGGCCGCTGCCAAGATCATATGCCCCGTGTAGAGGAACAAACAGGGGAAGCTGCCCGTCGACTGCCGTTCGAGCAGCGCATAGGTGCCACCGAATCCACCGAGCGGCTGCTGGACATGGAAGGGCAATCAGGCGCTGCCATGGATTTGATCCAACGTGTTTTGGTGTGCTACATGAATATGCCCTTAATTCATCATTCAGAACATCGTTAGCGGTGCAGGCCGAGCTGCACGGGTGGGCTGACACTCAGCGGGATGCACGGGGCAGAGGAGGAGGTGGACGCACACCTTCATGGCACCTTTTCTTGCTAGGTCGCGAGAGTTTCAGTTAAGTCAGTCTTGTGTTACCAAGGAAACTTCCTATGATAGAGCAGGCAAGACAAGCAAACAACCAGGCTGCCGGAGCTATCTTCGTTGCCGCACATACAGGCTGATCAACTTCATGATTTATAATTTCGATACCACATGTCACGAGAATTTCAGTAATTTGTTCGTGGAGGGCTGCAGGCATTTTGCTTGAACAAAGCCGTGTACAGATGGTTAGTAAAGTTTGATGATAAGTGCTATTTAATTCACTAATAATGATTAATTTTAGGCCACGCTGTGTATTTTTTGTACTAGGCAAAGATCATATTTTCGTAGTGTAGATGGTCACTGAATTCGACGGTATATTAAACTACAACTGTTCTGCACCGGTGATTTTACAAAATTCCTATTAGTTTAAATTGATTTGTGTGCTGGTTATATGGTAAAACTAGAGTTAATTCAAGACATGCTATACTGCAAATCGTATTATGAAGCTTGGTCGCCGCTTAAGCTAATCATAGTTCAAACATTGTCCCCTTAAAACACTAGCACTTGCTGTAAGTCAATTGTCCATGTTGTAAATCAGCATAGCATTATACGTACATACTACTGGAGATGTTGACAGGGAGAGTCCATTTCCCTGAGCAAGATTTGCCACTTCAAAAGTGGCTGGATGTACAATATGTTTCTCAAAAAATTATCCTTTCTCGTGTTTTTCACTACTAATTTCATGGCAAAAGACAAGTCAACGAAAAAGTTGTTACCATTTGAATTCGACTGCCCATGTGGATTTAAATATATGAAATATTGTTTATTTAATTTTATGTGGCGTCGTGGCAACGCACGGCAAAGTTCCTATCTATACCTATATCTATACCTACTACTACTTTTTTAATAATAAAGTACGAAGTGTTTCCGTGATTTGGTCCGTTTCATATACCGGGTTTCTGTCGTCCGTTTCGTCCGTCGTGCGTGCGTGATCCGTCGTAAATATTTTGGTTACTTGCGCGTTAGAATTTGCTCCCGATACAATTAAATCTCTGTTTTGGTATGGTATACGAACCGCTGTCCCGGACGCCCACGTCTAGCATGCAGCATACCTCCGCGCGCGGATTGGCCATGCCGAGCTCAAAGTTGGAATTTCTCATACCGTATCAGGCATGGTCTTCTGGTCTTCGCTTGCAAGTCTGAAATCAATCGAATTTCGTGATTCTTCGTCGCGGATTCCATTGAGACGAACTTCGTGGCGGATTCCATCGAGACGAACTTCGTGGCGGCGTAATCTGCTAAGCAACCCCCCCCCCCCCCCAGCAAGGCTACGGGTGGTGTCTAGACCATAACGAAGGATCGGCCGGTTCCAGAGGGGCATTCGTACCGGTTTTGCAACCGGTATAAAACTTCCGGCACTAAAGCCCCCCCCCCCTTTCGTACCGGTTGCTTACGAACCGGTATAAAAGGGGCCTCCACGTGGGCCACCAGGAGAGCTCAGGGCCAAGGAGCTTTGGTACCGGTTGGTAATACGAACCGGTACCAAAGGTTCCCACCCGCGACAGGGAATTTGCACGAATCTCTGCCGCGGCAGAGAATTTAAGTTTTAGGGTTTTTGGAGGGGTTTAGCTAGGGATATCGGTTTGTTTCATATCGCGTCGATGCACCAGAAACGCGTTTGGGTTTAGGTAGTACATGAAGATCAAGATGATGCATAGCAAGTTGGTGCATATAATATAACACACATGTAATTGCATAAGATCGCAAATTAAGTAGCACTATGCATGAAGATCGATCTTCATGCATAGTGGTACTCTCCGAGGCGTACTCTATATATGTCTATTACATGTAGCATAGTGGTACTCTTCGAGTCAACTATATATGTAACATGTACATCTTCATTCATAGTGGAACTCTGCGAATGGTGGTATGACGTCCCGAAGGAAAAATCCCGCCAATTCCTCGCCTATTGCTATGAAGCGGTCATCGATTGAGAACGTGTTCCGCTTTCTTGCCAACTATAAAAGAATAAGATACAAATGAATACATAAGCTATGTGTGTGTGTATATATATATATTCAAACCACAATGAAACAACTATTACTGAAACTCATCACAACTTATGATAAGAAAACAAATTTGTGAATATTGTTTTCGTACCTCTTTATTTCTTTCATTATTCATTCTCTCGCTGACAATTCTATGGATGTACTCGCAAACGTAGAATCCACAGAGATCAGTCCCTTCTGGTTGTTGCGGGCATTTCTTTACAAGAATATAATTCAATCAAACAATAGTCAAGTATGATAATTAAAGGTGTGTGGATCTAGGTAGTACTACTTACTTTCGCACGCCATCGCAGCTTCGGTGTCCATTCATGGGACTTATCTTCCTTGATGAAAGTTTCCCATACGCTGCCCGACAAAAGAAAATGCATAAAAGAGTTATCAATTAGTTCATAGCAGGAAATTAACGAAACAAACCGATAAGAATTAAGATTACCTTTTGAGCATTAAATAACAAGACAAGTATAGTTCCGATTTTTTGCTTAGTGAGTCAAAGACTTCAACTTCTCCAATGTGCATATTGATGACGAGAAGAATAAAGTGAAACCTACGCACGTTTAAATATGTAGTGTCATATATATAAGTCATTAGTTAAAATTTTGACATACGGTGAGCAAAATATAATGTGTTATAAGACAGTAAGACTCACTCGAAGTTGTAAGGCTAAATTATTAGCCTTTTGTCACGTTGTCGCTTCAAAAACCTTAGCAAAATCTCCGGTGTATCCTTGTTATAGAGGGGATCTTCTATGGTTTTAACATGCATTGTGTGCGGGTCAATGAACCCAATGTCCGTGATTTCGTCCCTTTTGCATTCGAGCATCTTCGATCTGCATAATATAGCGCACGTAAGATTATAATCTGCGGACAATGAACGAGCTGAGCTAAAGACTTCTCAAATTAAATAAATCACTTACAGACAATAGGAACTGATGATAGATTTGTCGAGGGCCCGGAGATTGTTTAACTGGAAAAGCTCGTTGAAGTCAACGTTCACACAGTATTCCTGGAAGTAGTGCTCTTCCCTAACTCGCACCATGATAGTCTCGATCCCTCCCTTTGAGGCATTAAGGTACCACGAATGCAAGTTACGCATACATGTTGGTAGCTTCCTGAGATTCTCGACCAAATCTTTCCCTTGAACAAATTGATATGCTACTTTAGCGATGGCGTAATCGGTTGTGTCTTATCGAGAACTTTGAACGGGCTCCCGTCAAACACCTTGAGAGGGGCGACCGATTGAACGGGTTGTTGTCCGAGCTGGTAGACTTGGTGTATCCCTTTTATCTCCCTGATACCCGATTGAACGGGTTTTGTCGCCTCGATCATCTTGTCATGCGACCTTTCAATAGAACGCCTATAGTTAGATGGCGGCGATGGTACAGGGTCATATAGATTCTCAACGGTACGCACAACTTTCACCGGATCTAGTGTCTTCTCGAAAGGTATCTCTGGCACTTTCGGTGCAAAAAAAAATTTCACCTCGGCCTGAACGGCTTCCCTGTTTTCCTCGACACTTTTTTCCCAAGGTAACTTCTCAATGGGCGGTTGTGGTTTCTCCGTTCTAGATCTCTTCCTGGGCGGCGTACCGTTCCGCTTAACGGACGTTGTCTTACGCGGAGGATCTCGAGATGGTGGACTCACGCTGGGATCCCTCTCAGGTAGGTGTGGACTTGGCTGCTCACGAGGACTGCCACCAGGACTGCCACCAGGAGGAGTCGATGGCATTTGCTGCTCATGTGTAGGAGTCGGTGGCCTTTGCAAAAGGACGACGTACTTCTTCGGCCATAGGGCGAAACCGTGCTTGACATCGGCCGGTGTCCTCTCATCTTCACCTCTAGGAATATCAAGCTCCACCGTTTCAAAACCCGAAACAACTTCATCCACCCCGACACGAACACAACCAGGTGGAATGGGCATATGATGGTGCATTGCTCCATCTTCACTTGGGTACACATAGCCGACCGCCACCTTAACGGACGCGGTCCTGAATAACATATGTAGCGCGCAATCTGTCTTCTCCGTGACATAATCCACGGGGTAGCTTCCTCCACATCCGTCAAGATGCGAGGAACCGACACTGCTTCTTCGCTGAGATGGGGCAGCATCGGCTTGTGGATCCTGTAGAAACATCTGGCTGATTAGGTGCCCTCTCGATTTTTCTCAAGAGCCTCCACCCTATTTAACAATTCCGTTAACGTGTCGGCGTCCTTCTTCTTCTTTCGCGAACGGCTTCTATAAGTGTCAGCGCTGTCCGGCCACGCTTCCTTCATGGTGAGACCTGGACGAGCTCGTACCCGTCCAACGTGTTCAGGGTTCCCCAGAGCGAGTGTTAGCTCGTCATTCTCTCGATCGGGAATGTACTCTCCCTTCTCGACCTTTTCAATTGCATCTACAAGCTTCGGTACAATTGCCTCAATTTTTTCCTTCCATTTTCCCTTCGCAACGATCAGCCCTGTCTTTGGGTCCAACCCTGCCCCATGAGCGAACAACCGGAACTTGGACCGTTCGGGCCAGTCCCATGTCTCGTGGAGTGATTCCTGCATTCATCAGTTTATTTTCATACGCTGTCCACTTCGGAATGGCACTCTTGTAGCCACCTGATCCCAAATGATGCGGAAGTTTCTTCTTTGAAGCATTTTCGGTATTTTTGATCGATCGGGACACAAAAGTAGACGATTGCTTATACCTCTTAAATGCGGGCCAGTGATCTTTTATCTTCACTAGATTATCATCGAATACTGGATCTTCATTCTTATATTTGTCCCATAAATTTTTCTTCCAGAACTGGAATTGTATGGCCATCTTCTTCCATGTCCATTCCTTGACTTTATTCTTCTGGCCTTCCGTCATGTCTTCCGGTAGGCTGAACTTTGTCAGTAGCGTGTCCCAAAGAAAATTTTTCATCGTGTCGTTGACATAACTAGCACCACTCTCCGCGTTCTTCGGCTTATGCCACTCTTGAATGCTGATCGGTACATGGTCACTAACAAGAACTCCGGCTTGACTTGTAAATTTGCGGCAAAACTCTTTGGGATGCTCTGGTTCACCATTAGCCTTGAATGCCGTGAGGGCTAACCTGCCCTCGCCCTTTAGCAGTTGCGTCGGGCCTCGTTTTGTTCTAACAGACTTGCTCGATGATCCAGAAGGCTAAAAGAAAAAATTATTCGTTAATAAGTGCAATACAAATAAATGAATGCATCTAGGGATGAACATAGACTAATTGATACATAAATATACACCTCGCCGGAGTTTGTGATGGACACTTCGTTGTCTCTTCTAATTTGTTCAGACTCAAGTCCCTCGCCGAAATCATTCAGAAAGTCTTGGAACTTGTTGTCATCTCCATCGGGTTCCGGACCACGGGCACTATCATAGATCAATTTCTGCACCGCTTCTTCCCCCTCCTCATCTCGGACGAAGGTGACGTCCTCCATACCTCAATGTCACTGCAAAATTAAGAAAGCAATTATATTTCATTCATCATGTAATGATCATATAACAGATTGCTAGATGAATAACAATTGAAATGAAAAAACAAAAAAAACCCTAACCCTAACACTCGGCGCTCCTCCTCTCGCTCTTCTCTCTATGTCGCGGCGGCACCACCACGGACTCCTCCTCTCGCTCTTCTCTCTTTTTCTCGACCCTAACCCTAACACTCGGCGCTCTTCCTCTCGCTCTTCTCTCTTTTTCTCGACCCTAACCCTAACACTCGGCGCTCTTCCTCTCGCTCTTCTCTCTTTTTCTCGACCCTAACCCTAACACTCGGCGCTCTTCCTCTCGCTCTTCTCTCTTTTTCTCGACCCTCTATCTGAATATCTGGACTCTAGAGCTCTTTGTCCATCATTTTCCCTCTCTTTTCATGACGTGCTCCTCACTTCTCTTTTCACCAAAGCTCTATTGCCTTTGTTCTCTCTTTGTACTTTCGGTTGGAGTAGAGATTAGCTTGATATTTATATTCATTTGTTTCCAACTTTACATCCCACTCAAGAAAAATCAACTTATTCATGTCCATGAATCGCTGATCAAAATCGCGATGGCGCTCCACCAACGGGACACCGGTGGCAGAGGCAAAGAGAAGGAAGCCGAACTCTACGCCGACGACGCCGTGGAGGGAGCAGCTGACGCTGCGCGGCCATGCAACTAAACTAAACTACCAACATCAATACCGCGAGCTCGGCTAGGTGCAAACAATGGCGTCGCCGGCGAGGGCAATGATGGCGCTGCTGCTGCTTCTGTCGACGGCGGCCGTGTTCACGGCCCAGCAGCACGACTACGGCGACGCCCTCCGCAAGAGCATCCTCTTCTTCGAGGGCCAGCGGTCCGGCCGCCTGCCCTCGGCCGCGCGCGTGCGGCCGCGGCGCGACTCGGCCCTCAACGACGGCGGCACCGCCGGGGTGGACCTGAGCGGCGGGTACTACGACGCTGGCGACAACGTGAAGTTCGGCTTCCCGATGGCGTTCACGGCGACGCTCATGTCGTGGGGGCTCATCGACTTTGGCAGGACCTACAGCCCGCAGGAGAGGGAGGCCCGGGAGGCGCTGCGGTGGGCGACGGACTACCTGCTCAAGGCCACGGCCACCCCGAACACCGTCTGCTCAAGGCCACCGTCTAACCCGAACAAGGTGGACACCGCGCACCCGGGGTCCGACGTCGCTGCCGAGACCGCCGCCGCGCTGGCCGCCGCCTCCATCGTGTTTCGGGAGGCCGACCCGGCGTACTCCACGGCGTGCATAACGTGGAGAAGCATGGCGTGCGCCGACCCGGCATCCCTCGGCATAACGTCGAACACCTTCCGGGTGTTCGATGGCCGGCGCCGAGGCGGAGGAGCGCAGCAGCTTCTGGACGGCGACGGCTACCTTCACGGCGACGGCAACCTTCGCAGCAGCAGTGGAGCGCGCGCAGGCGAGGGGAACGACAAGGGAAAGACGCCGACGACGCGGTGCCGTGGTGGAGGACGTACCTGCGGCGGCGCGCGGAGAGAGGAGATGCCGCTGGCGCTGACGAGGGACGGCGGCGACGGCGACGGCGTGGTGCGGCGTGGCACTGACGAGGGACGGCGGCGACGGCGTGGACGACGGCGACGGCGAGCGCGCGGAACTCGGCGACGGCGACGGCGTGGTCTCTGCGCGGGGTGTGAGAAATTTGGGGAATTGGGGGAAAATTGCCCGCGCGGCTAAGTGAAATAGAGGGGAAGACCCTTTGCATCGGGTTGGTATCACCAACCAAGTACTGAAAGACCTTTCGTACCGGTTGGTGGTACCAACCGGTACCAAAGGGTTTTTTTTGTTTTTGTTTTTCTTTTCCTGTTTTCTTTTCTTTTGCTGTTTTCTTTTCTATTTCTTTTTCTTTTCTTTTTTCTTTTCTTCTATGTTTCTTTTCTATTTCTATTTCTTTATCTTTTCTGTTTGTTTTCTTTTCTATTTCTTTTTTTCTATTTCTTTTTTTCTATTTCTTTTCTATTTCTTTTATGTTTTCTTTTCTATTTCTCTTTTCTTTTAATGTTTTCTTTTCTGTTTCTTTTTCTTTTCTTTTTTCTTTTTTTCTATGTTTCTTTTCTATTTCTATTTCTTTATCTTTTCTGTTTGTTTTCTTTTCTATTTCTTTTTTTCTTTTGTCTTTTCATTTATGTTTCTGTTTCTTTTCTATTTCTCTTTTCTTTTATGTTTTCTTTTCTGATGAGGACATCCCTACTACAACACTACCTCCGTCATTGATAGATGAATATGAACCTGCTGTGAAGCTCAAGTCCAATGAAGTTCGGATTGGACCTATTACAAGGGCTCGTGCGAAGCTACTTAAACAACAGGTGAACTTGTTTCTAAACGGTACTTTGATTGATGAGAACTTTATACTGCCTAAGTCCTATTACTTATGTATCATCAGGTATCAAGAGGAGACGAGCATCGCACGAGGAGGAGAGGAGCAGCTGGACATGAAGACGGACGTCAAGATGGACGTGAAGCTGGACATGGAGCTGGACATGAAGATATCTCATGGACGCGCGAGGGAGGAGCGGGAGGCATGCGCGAGAGGAGAAGAAGACGTCCAGGCCGGTCCAGCACTCGGTCCGACCGGCCGCCAGACCGGCCAATCCGGTCACTGACCCGGTCGACCGGGCGCCAAACCGGACGCGATTTATCGTACCGGATTAAAACCGGAAATCCTCGCAAATATCCGGTTTCCGCCCGGTTGACCGGACCCCAGACCGGCCCACCCGGTTGCCGCCCGGTTGACCGGACCCCAGACCGGCCGATCCGGTCCCTGGCCCGGTTGACCGGATTCCAGACCGGACCAGTCCGAGTCTGTCTCGACCAGATCTATTCTGGGTCGGTTATTTTCGTACTTTTTCGACCTGAGGTCGTCCTGGACGCCTATATAAGTCCCCAGGACGCCCCCCTAGCTCGCTTTAGACCACGTTTAAGATAAACCCTAGTTCTTAGTTGTTTGCTTATGCAAAACTATTGAATCCCTACACCATATTGCTTGATATTGTGTAGATCCTGAAAAAGTCTTGTGTGATCTGCTGTTCCATTGGGAATTAGACGGTTGCAACTTACCGCTTCGTGGTCGGCGGCTACGTGCGCAAGTGCGAATATCTTGCAGGGTTGAGAGCTGTTGCATTGGCGACAGGGACCAATCGAGAGATCTCGTTGCGTCATACAAGTTATCATCCACTACATCGTCGTGTTTCTCCGCTGCCACCACCCCGTGATCATCATCACCTCCGTTGCTTACTGAGAAGATCGGGCCACCCCATATCATCTTGGTATCAGATTTCCGATTTTCCTCGGTAAGCCATCCACAATCCACCCCATAGTTGAGTTGTGAGTGTTTCCTATCCAGAAAAAGCCATAAAAAGTTAGGGTTAGGGTTTGCCATAGCCTTAGATTGCACTAATTTCAAGTTTTAGTTGCTTTTCGTAGTTGTTTTTGCGTATCCTTTTCTTCCATCTAGTATTGTTAGGGTTTGTGTTTCCGCTATCATCTAGAGTCAGTTTTTGTTGCTCCGAGTACACATATCTTACAGTTTGCGTGTTCCCAACCATAGCCACAGCCTTTCGATATCGTGACTAGGAACTTTCCCAAAAGAGACTAGTTTTACCGCTCGACAGGCTGCTCGTTAGGTTCTTGGTGCTTGCAATTTCTGTTGGACGTGTTATCAAGGAGTTGTGTCAAAAATATCAAAAAAAAAAAGAGAAACTAGAAAAGAAGCAAAAAGAGCTACATAGCTGCGTGTGTTATACAAAAAGAAAAATCAAAAAGAAGAAACAAAGTGAAGTGCTAGTAGAATCAAGTGAAGGCCTAAGTTTTCTTTACTGCACCTGTAGTCGAGCAATCTTGTGCCTGTCTCGTTGAGCTTTGCTAGTGTCTCTCTAGTGCATTGCAACCTTTCCTACATATAGTTGCTTTGCCACATTTATCGCCTTGTGTGAGTATCTTTGGTTGTCTACGGTCGGCGCTAGAGCTTGTTATTGGTGCAAATAGGTAGCCCACCTACAGCCCCACATATATCCTGCTTTGTCGTGTGATTGTTCTTATACCCTTGATATTCGCTTCGCTACATCCGTGCACTAGTCCGTCTATCCAAGTTGGTAAGCAATACTAATTCACTTTGGAGCGGTAAGATTTACCTTTTCTTATCGGCTTGTTGAGTGAGTTGTGAGAGTACCACCAAAGATTTTTGTTTAGTGCACTAACCTACTAACGATGTCTGCTAGTGATAATAAAATTGTTAACCAGGAAAACAAGAGTGCTGCAGATCTCATCACATGGAGGGAGTATGAGGCTCTTCGTAATGAGATGCGACGTGAATTCCGCGCTCAGGATGATGAGCTTAAGGAGACGGTCCAAGCGATCTCCCAAAAGTTGGATGCTACTCATGTGACCGTCACTACAATGCAAGATCAAATGACGGACGTACAACGCAGTCTTGTTGATTTGCGCTTAGCTGTTGAGAATTTGACCGCGCAACAACAACAAGACGATGATGATGATCTTGAACTTCAAGATGACGCACACAATGCTCGTGGTGCGCCACGTGGTAATCGTCCTCGCGGTTGGGCTCCACTTGGCCGCAATGGTCGTGGACATGATGAGGAAGATGGATTGGGTAAGCCCAAGTTTTCTATACCCAAGTTTGAAGGAGGAGCTGATGTTGAAGAATACCTCACTTGGGAGCTCAAGATTGAGAAGTTGTGGAGCTTACACCCACATTATACTGAAGATCGGAAGGTCAAGCTTGCTTCTTCTGAATTTGATGGCTATGCTTTGCGTTGGTGGGATGCTTTTGTTCGAAATCGTGATGAGGATCGTGAGCAACCTATACGCACATGGCGTGCCATGAAGGAGGCAATGACTTCTCGCTTTGTGCCTACAAATTACTTACGGAATATATATGATAAGCTGACTCTATTGAGACAAGGTGTGAAGACTGTCGATGAATACTACATGGAGATGGAGATGCTTATGCAGCGTGGCCGTGTCCGTGAGTCTCTCGAGATGACAATGCAGCGTTTTCTGAACGGTTTGAAGTATGATATCAAAGGCATTGTTCGTCACTACAGCTACACCAATATGAATCAATTGTTACATCATGCAAGAGAAGCTGAATCACAGTTGGCTGACGAAGCAAAGATCAAAGGACGAGCTACAGGAGCTGGGCGTTTCACACCACGCGCGGCCCCATCTACGGCAACGGCGCCTTCGACGCGCTCCGCCCCTTACTCTACTACGCCTAGTAAGCCGGTCTCCAATGTGTCTAACACAAAGAAGTCCGAATCTGCTGCAAGTACGAGTGGCTCTAATGTGTCTACTGCGCGCAATCGCGATATGCTTTGTCATACATGTGGTGGCAAAGGTCACTTCAAGAGAGATTGTCCTAACCGCAAAGTTATGATTATCAATGAGGACAATGAGTATGAGACTGGAGATGATGTTGATCCTAATGCTCCGAAGATGATGACTATGACACTGATGGTGAAGATGCATACCCGTCTGATGCTCGCACCATTGTTGTGTCGCAGCGTGCTCTTAATGTGTTGCCTAGTGCATCTACTCAGCGCTGCAATTTGTTCCAAACAAAAGCTTTAGTTGGTCCTGACAAGGCTTGCAAAGTCATTATTGATGGCGGGAGTTGCCGCAATTTAGCAAGCAAGGAGTTGTGTACCAAGCTGAAGTTGAAGTATCTACCGCACCCGCATCCATACTATATTCAGTGGTTGAGCGACAATGGTGAGATGAAGGTAAACCACATGGTGCGTGTTGAATTTGCTATTGGACCGTATAAGGATGGTATTGACTTTGATGTCGTTCCTATGACGGTGTGTCACCTATTATTGGGTCGGCCTTGGCTCTATGACCGTTCTGTGCAACACAATGGCCGTGCCAATACATATCACTTGGAGTTCAAGGGCAAGAAAATCAACTTACAGCCTATGACACCACAACAAATTGTCAATGAATCTCGTCAGAAAGTTGAAGTGAATTTAGAAGATGCTTCTTTAGATAGGCGAGAGAATTGTAATGTTGTGAGTGATATAACGAAAAGTGAGAGAGTGAATTCCTTAGTCTCATTAGCCACCAAAGAAGACATGCGAGAATTTAGTGAGGATCCTACAGCCATGCCTCTTGTGCTTTTGTACAGGGGTACGGTTTTGGTTTCTAACGACATGACCCCTCTTCCTCTTGGTGTTTCTAATGTTTTGCAGGAATTTGGCGACGTGTTTCCGGATGAGGTACCTGCAGGACTTCCACCGTTGCGAGGTATTGAGCATCAAATTGACTTGATTCCCGAGCTTCGCTACCCAATCGGGCACCATATAGAACGAACCCCGAAGAAACGAAGGAGATAAGAAGCAAGTACAAGCGCTACTCGACAAAGGTTATATCCGCATAAGCCTTAGTCCTTGTGCTGTTCCTGTTATTCTAGTTCCTAAGAAAGATGGTACATGGCGTATGTGCGTAGATTGTAGAGCTATAAACAACATTACTATTCGATATCGTCACCCTATTCCCCGTTTAGAGGATATGCTAGATGAATTGAGTGGTGCTGCTTGTGTTCTCTAAAATTGATTTGCGTAGTGGTTATCATCAAATTAGGATGAAAGAAGGGGATGAGTGGAAAACAGCCTTTAAAACAAAATTTGGTTTATATGAGTGGTTAGTAATGCCTTTTGGTTTGACTAATGCACCTAGCACTTTCATGAGACTGATGAACCATGTTTTGCGTGATTTTGTTGGCAAATTTGTGGTTGTGTACTTTGATGACATATTAATCTACAGCCGCAATGACTCTGATCATACTATGCATATTCGACATGTTTTGCAAGTGTTGCGTGATAATAAACTCTATGGTAATCTTGAGAAGTGCACATTTTGCAAAGATAAGGTCATATTTCTAGGTTACGTTGTCTCTAAGCATGGAGTAGAAGTAGATGTGTCTAAGATTGAAGCTATTCAAAATTGGCCTACTCCCATGAATGTGAGTCAAGTAAGAAGTTTTCATGGTCTAGCTGGGTTTTATAGACGTTTTGTGCCCAATTTTAGTACTATTGCTGCACCTTTGAATGAATTGACTAAAAAGGGTGTTGTTTTTGAGTGGGGCGTCGCCCAAGATCATGCTTTTGATGAACTAAAGAGATTGTTAACTTCTGCACCGTTACTTGCACTTCCTGATTTCAATAAGCAATTTGAGATTGAATGTGATGCTAGTGGTATTGGCATTGGTGGTGTGTTGATGCAAGAGGGTCACCCAATTGCATATTTTTCTGAGAAACTGTCTGGTGCTAAGTTGAACTATCCTATCTATGATAAAGAATTGTATGCTTTAATTAGAGTTCTTGAGGTTTGGCAACATTATTTGTGGCCAAAAGAATTTATCATACATTCTGATCATGAAGCTTTGAAATATCCGAAAGCCCAATCTACTTTGCATAAGCGTCTTGCTAAGTGGGTTGAGTTCATTGAGTCTTTTCCATACATTATTAAGCATAAGAAGGGAAAAGATAATATTGTTGCTGATGCTCTATCTAGGAAGAATATGCTATTAACTCAACTTGATGTTAAAATTCCTGGATTAGAAGTACTATGTGATTTGTATGCTACTGATCATGATTTTGCTGAACCATATCGTTTGTGTGCTATTGGTAAAGCATGGGAGAAATATCACAGACATGATGGGTTCTTGTTTAGAGCTAACAAACTATGTGTTCCAGAATCGTCACGTGCGTTTGCTCTTATTGCGGGAATCACATCGTTGGAGGTTTGATGGGTCACTTTGGGCGTGAGAAGACGCTACTCATGCTAGCTGACCACTTTTATTGGCCAAAGATGAGGCGGGACGTGGACAGGTATGTGAAGAGGTGCATTACTTGCAACAAGTCCAAGTCCAAGCTGAAGCCTCACGGTTTGTATACTCCGTTACCGGCACCTACTACACCTTGGGAGGATCTTAGTATGGATTTTGTGTTGGGTTTGCCGCGTACTAAGAGAGGCCATGATTCTATATTTGTGGTAGTGGACAGATTTTCTAAGATGTCACACTTTATTGCCTGCCACAAAAGCGACGATGCGTCGCATATTGCTAACCTGTTTTTCAGGGAGGTTGTGCGACTACATGGAGTCCCGAAGACTATTGTTTCTGATCGTGACGTGAAGTTTATGAGCTACTTCTGGAAGACGCTGTGGAGGAAGCTGGGGACAAAGTTGCTTTTCAGCACTACTTGTCATCCTCAAACTGATGGTCAAACTGAAGTGGTGAATAGAACATTGTCACAACTGTTGAGATCCATGATCAAGAAGAACCTGAAGGAGTGGGAAGAGTGTTTGCCACATGTGGAGTTTGCTTACAACGAGGCGGTACACTCTACCACGGAGCTGTGTCCTTTTGAGGTGGTGTATGGTTTCAAACCCATTACTCCACTTGACTTGTTGCCTTTGCCCATACATGAGAGAGTTAATATGGAGGCATCCAAGAGGGCAGATTTTGTGCGTAAGATCCATGTGAAGATTAAAGAGTTGATAGAGAAGAAAGGCAAGAGCAATGCTGCAAGGATGAACAAGAAGCGCAAAGAGATGTTGTTCAAGCCCGGTGATATGGTCTGGGTACATTTTCGCAAGGATAGGTTCCCGAAGCTGCGGAAGTCTAAGTTGAAGCCTCGTGGTGCTGGTCCTTACAAAGTGCTTGCTAAGATCAATGATAATGCATACTCGATAGATCTTCCAGTTGATGAGTTTGGTGTCAGTAATTCTTTCAATGTTGCTGATTTGACACCATATGACGGAGAAGACCTTGGAGCGTCGGGGTCGACGCCTTTTGAAGGGGGAGATGATGAGGACATCCCTACTACAACACTACCTCCGTCATTGATAGATGAATATGAACCTCGTTGTGAAGCTCAAGTCCAATGAAGTTCGGATTGGACCTATTACAAGGGCTCGTGCGAAGCTACTTAAACAACAGGTGAACTTGTTTCTAAACGGTACTTTGATTGATGAGAACTTTATACTGCCTAAGTCCTATTACTTATGTATCATCAGGTATCAAGAGGAGACGAGCATCGCACGAGGAGGAGAGGAGCAGCTGGACATGAAGACGGACGTCAAGATGGACGTGAAGGCTGGACATGGAGCTGGACATGAAGATATCTCATGGACGCGCGAGGGAGGAGCGGGAGGCATGCGCGAGAGGAGAAGAAGACGTCCAGGCCGGTCCAGCACTCGGTCCGACCGGCCGCCAGACCGGCCAACCCGGTCACTGACCCGGTCGACCGGGCGCCAAACCGGACGCGATTTATCGTACCGGATTAAAACCGGAAATCCTCGCAAATATCCGGTTTCCGCCCGGTTGACCGGACCCCAGACCGGCCCACCCGGTTGCCGCCCGGTTGACCGGACCCCAGACCGGCCGATCCGGTCCCTGGCCCGGTTGACCGGATTCCAGACCGGACCAATCCGAGTCTGTCTCGACCAGATCTATTCTGGGTCGGTTATTTTCGTACTTTTTCGACTCGAGGTCGTCCCGGACGCCTATATAAGTCCCCGGGACGCCCCCTAGCTGCTTTAGACCACGTTTAAGATAAACCCTAGTTCTTAGTTGTTTGCTTATGCAAAACTATTGAATCCCTACACCATATTGCTTGATATTGTGTAGATCCCGAAAAAGTCTTGTGTGATCTGTCTGTTCCATTGGGAATTAGACGGTTGCAACTTACCGCTTCGTGGTCGGCGGCTACGTGCGCAAGTGTGTGGAGTTGCGAATATCTTGCGGGGTTGAGAGCTGTTGCATTGGCGACGAGGACCAATCGAGAGATCTCGTTGCGTCATACAAGTTATCATCCACTACATCGTCGTGTTTCTCCGCTGCCATCACCCCGTGATCATCATCACCTCCGTTGCTTACTGAGAAGATCGGGCCACCCCATATCATTTTCTGTTTCTTTTTCTTTTCTTTTTTCTTTTCTTCTATGTTTCTTTTCTATTTCTATTTCTTTATCTTTTCTGTTTGTTTTCTTTTCTATTTCTTTTTTTTCTTTTGTCTTTTCATTTATGTTTCTGTTTCTTTTCTATTTCTTTTTTTCTTTTCTGTTTCTTTTCTTCTTTTCTTTTGTTGTTTCTTTTCTATTTCTTTTTTCTTTTACTTTCCCACCACGACGCCGCGCGTGGGAGAAAAAAGGCGGGAAAGAAAGGGCCGGAATAAAATTTTATTACGATTGAACTCGAATTAAAAGTACATAGCTTAACTGAAAATTAAGATACATGGCCAGATTCTACTGTTGGAGTCATTCAGTCATACTTGTGCCTAGCCCTAGTCGTCGTAGTCGCCGTCATCATCGTCGCTGGCATCGGGGTCGCGGTAGTCGAACGTCGGCGGGTGAGCACGCGTGGGCTGAGACTGAGGGTAGCGCAGGCGGGGGCCACGGTAGGCCATGACGCCCTGGAGAGTCCGGCCGCGCCACCACAACCGACGGCCGGCCTCGTTGAAGTTCGAAGGAGGCGGGCCGCCCTCCTCGTGCTCGGCAAGCGCCCTCTCACGCCGATTGATGAAGAAGCTTTCCCAAGTCGGGCTGTAGTCGGGATGCCACCGGGGATTCCTCCGCTGCTCCGGCGTGAGCTCGAAGTAGTAGTGGTTCGTGATGGCCATCTCGCGCGCCACACCTAGAGGGACCGGAGGGACCGGTACGCCTCCGACGCTTAGCAACCAGCCGGTCGGGACGCGGTAGCCCGGCGGGCAGGGGTAGTTCGAGGCGCAAAGCGCCTCCGCCTCCCGGGGGGTTAGAGATACGATGGAAGCCATGGGAGAGAATGATGAGGTTTGCAGATATGAGTCTAGATGTGATATGTAAATGGAGGCCAAGTGACATAGGCATCCCCAATGGGCCTGCCGAAGATGGTACCCAGGGTTTACTGAAGGCTCACGACTCGAAGAATATAAAGATCGGAAGCCCAAGATAGTATTAAGGAAAGCTAGAGTTGTATTATGAAAAACATACTTGTAATCTTACGGGATGAGTTAGAAACCTTCCCGGACTCTGTAACTTGTGTATTACGAATCCCTCGGCTCCGCCTCCTATATAAGGGGGAGTCGAGGGACAAAGAAAGGATCGATTCATTGTTTCACGCAACCCTAGTTTTCATAATCATCGAGTACTTTTCGGCTGAAACCTTCGAGATCTACTTGCCCTCTACTTCCAACTAAACCCTAGTCTACAATCCGTAGGCATTGATAAGTTAATCCCTTGTCAATTGGCGCCGTCTGTGGGAATTAGAGGTGTCAAGGAGCTGATCTCGATGGCACGTTCAAGATCGTCGACTTCGTCAACTGCAAGCAACGCGATGGATAGAGGTAAACAGATCGAAACTGGTCCAGTCGATTTTATTCCTCACCCGCCCTCCCGTTTGGATGCATATGCGTATCTGGAGGAGCCCATGGAGATGACGTTCGGAAAGTTCTACTTCCGTGTCGAGAAGGAAGGAGCATATCGTCTCGAGATTCCGATCTCGTCGGGATTAGCAGCAGTCGATCCCGATTTTTCGAGCTCGACATTATCAATCGAGTCAGGCGACGAGGAAACTTCATCGCCACGCTTCATCAGCACCAGGGCAAGCGAAAACTCGCCAAGATCTTCAGCGACATGTCCTTTGAGTCATCCGCGGACTCCGATATAAGCGATGACTCGAGCAACATAGGCAGCTTCAACTTCATCGACGAATCCACCATTGTTGGAAAGGTCTTCACCAATCTCTATGATGGTGTCACCAAACCCGACAAAGTTCAGAGTTCAAAATATCATCAGATCTACGCCATTGGAGAAACAAGTCGCGAACAGGAGACATCAGAGAATTTCGACGATGCGGGAAATCCATACGTCGATCCTGCAGATCTCACGCGAGGTCTAGGAACAAAATATATCGGCACGGGGACACGAGAGATGGTACGATTTCCGCAGGCAGTATGAGATCGAGTCGCAAGAGCTATTAATGGTACAGAGCCAATAACCATAACAGCGACACCTGAGGAGTTACAAGCGTATCAATATAGGCTTGCACGTACCAGGCGAGAGCTTGAGAAACAAAAGATCGAGCTGGACAGGAGACAGGAAGCAGCTTCTGCATCAAGCAGGCGAAGAGCGGAGCTGAGTCGACAATCAGGCACTTTGGGAAGCAATCACAGGGAAGCTCGCAACAGGGCAAGATCTCGACTGCAAAATATACCTGAGGCAGATAGGGAGAATCTGGTTTAAAATCTCGACATGTCCTTTATGTCGATAGACACGAGGGGTAATATTATCCCTAAGACACCAGAAGCTGGGTACATGGCGACGCAAGCTTTCATTCTTGCATCCAAGCCACCTCCCGGCGATCCAAGAGAAGCATTGTACAATATGGCCATGGCAGGAGTTGGAGCCATGGGGACGGCGTTTATAAATTCGCCTCCCGAAGGACCCACGAGGCAAAATAGTCCACGACCCGCTGCAGCAGTACAAGGTCCCGAAAGAACGAGTGGAGCACGAGACACAGCAGCGCAAGCACGGGTGGATAGAGCACGACAAAATAGAAGGGAACATCGACATTCCCCAGAGATAGATGACGAGGATATGTGTGGGTTACCGTGCTTCACAAGGAGGGTCCGGAAGACTCGAGTTCCTTCAGGGTTTAAGTTACCCGATAATTTCAAAAAATTCGATGGTTTGCAAGATCCCGATGATTGGTTAGTTGATTACCTCGAGACGGTGAAGCTGATAGGCGGAACCAGAGCAACAACCATGCAAAGCATTCAAGTGCACCTGAGTGGAGCCGCACGATCTTGGATAAAGAAGCTTCCTCCGGGTTCCATTGACAGCTGGGAAAGCTTTGAGGATGTTTTCGTCAAGAATTTCCGATCCACCTGCAAAAAACCAGCGTCGCTAGAAGAGCTCAGGGCATGTCGACAAAAGCATGATGAATCAATGAGAAAGTACATTCAGAGGTGGAACATCATTAAAAACTCGGCAGAGAACATATCTGAAGAGAGAGCAATAGACGCGTTCGTGGCAGGAATTCGACGAGGAGATTTTGTAGAAGACTTGGGGAGAACCAACCCGAGGACAGTGTCAGCATTAATGGAGATAGCAAATAGGTGGGCAGATGGAGAAGATGCTGTTCACAATAAACGGCACAGGTCACCGGAGGAGGACCGTAGTCGAAATTTTCAAAATAGGCGACGTTTTCCTCGGCAGTATTCGAGTTATGACGCTCCTGGCCAAATATCGGCTGGTTTTCGAGGAAACACTGGAGGAAACAATAGAGATGAATATCAAAGAAGCAGCGAGCAGCGAGGCGACAATAGAGAGGATTCCCGAAATAACAGGCAAAATAGTGGACCAAGATTCCAGAGACCATATGTATCTCCTGAGGATATGATGAACGGGCCATGTCAGATGCATTTCTATCTCGACAATAACGGGAAGAGGCAATCCGGACATCTGCAGAAGGATTGTCGAAACTTTCAAGCAATGCTAAGGTTTGCAGGGCAAGCCAATGCTCAGGCAGCAACTAGAAATCCCCAGGGACCTAGGAGTGAGATCCACCTACCACCTCCTCCCGCAATTACGGACGAAAATCGGCACCAGCTCAGAATAGCGGCAGCACCACACCCACCTCCATATGTCGACCCCAACTCCAACGGTGCGGTCTCGATGATTCAGAAAGCTAGGCCGTCTAACAGGGCTCAGAAAGTAATCTCGCGACAAGTGTTCATGGCAGAGAAGATGCCTCCACCAACGATTGAGTACCTAAATTGGTCGGGACAGGACATTGGCTTCACAATAGCGGATCACCCGCAGCAAGTTCCTCGACCAGGGCAATCAGCACTTATCTTACCAGCAGTAATTGCAGGATTCGATGTATCTCGAGTATTCATAGATGGAGGCAGCAGTCTAAACCTTATGTATGCAGATACATTAAGGAAGATGAACATATCCCTGGCAAACTTAAAACCTACGGACACACGTTTCCATGGTATCACGCCAGAGAAGCCGAGTTATCCACTGGGGAAGATCAATCTCGATGTTCCGTTTGGAACCCGAGAAAATTACAGAATAGAAAAGCCGGAGTTCGAAGTTGTGGATTTCCCGTCGCAATACCACGCCTTGTTGGGACGACCAGCATATGCCAGGTTTATGGCGGTACCACACTACACGTACTTGTTATGGAGGTTACCTGGACCTAAGGGACCGATTACAATCAAGGGGAGTTTTGCGTTAGCAGATAAATGTGACAAGGATTTCCATCGACTGTCAGAAACTTTCGGGATGCAGGCAGAATATATGGAGTCAAGGTTAACGACTGACTATGATGTGTTACCAGATGTAGGAAGGCCACTCAGGGAGCCAACCTTTAGCACTACCAAGAATTCTAAGGAGGTGTAGATTCATCCGACAGATCCAAAGAAAACGACGTCCATTGCAACAGACATGGACCTCGCATAGGAAAGCGCGCTCGTCGAGTTCCTCCGTGAGCACTGGAAAATCTTCGCATGGTGTCCAGCTGACATATCAGGAGTACCCAGGGAACTTGCCGAGCATCACCTAAGCTTGGATCCAATAGCGAGACCAATTAAACAACCTTTGCGGCGTTTTTCGGAACCAAACCGCAAAGCCATGCTGTCAGAGATTAATCGACTAAGAGAAGCTGGATTCATCAGAGAGCTACATACAGAGGCCACGTGGGTAGCTAACCCAGTGTTGGTCCCGAAGAAAAACACGAAAGTCCTTCGCATGTGCGTCGACTTAACGTGTCTCAATAAACATTGTCCAAAGGATCACTTTCCCCTCCCCAGGATCGATCAAATTATCGACTCCACGGCAGGATGTGAACGTCTTTCCTTCCTGGATGCATATTCTGGTTATAACCAGATCAGACTAAAAGAAGAGGATGAGGTCAAGACAGCGTTCATAACACCTTATGGCGTGTTTTGCTACAAAACAATGCCCTTTGGTTTGAAAAACGCGGGAGCAACATATCAGCGGATGATGCAGAAGTGTCTTGCAACACAGATTGGGAAAAACGTACAAGTATACATCGACGATATCGTCATAACAACAAAAGAGGGATCAACATTGATCGAGGACTTAAAGGAAACTTTTGACAACCTCGACAAGTTTTGCCTCAAGTTGAACCCGACAAAGTGCTCCTTTGGCGTTCCTGCGGGAGAACTTCTCGGGTTCTTAGTTTCGGCAAGAGGAATCGAAGCCAATCCAGAGAAAATTCAAGCTATTGTAACAATGAGGAAGCCAACAAAGTTGAAAGAAATACAACAATTAACTGGGCGAGTCGCAGCTTTAAGCAGATTCGTCGCCAGGCTGGGAGAAAAGGCGTTGCCGTTTTACGCTTTGATCAAGCAAGGAGAGAAGTTTCAATGGAACGAAGAGGCAGACAGAGCTTTCGAGGATCTCAAGCGCACAATCTCGACACCACCAATCCTGGTGGCACCGAAGGAGAAGGAACCTTTATTGTTGTACATCGCAGCTACGCCTCAGGTGGTCAGCACAGCACTTGTAGTCGAAAGAGAAGAAGAAGGAAAACTCCATGGAGTACAGATGCCGGTATATTTCATTAGTGAAGTTTTATCGCCATCAAAACAGCGGTACCCACAGTACCAGAAGCTAGCATATGGAGTGTTTACAACCGCAAGAAAACTACGGCACTATTTTTCGGCGCATCCGATAATAGTGGTCAATGAGGCGCCTTTATCCAATATATTAAACAACCCAGAAGCTACGGGTCGTGTCTCCCTTTGGGGAATAGAACTTTCCCCTCGGGACATCACGTACGAAAAAAGAAAAGCAATAAAGTCGCAAATTTTACCTGACTTCATCGCAGAGTGGATGGAGTTACAAAATACGGGACCCCCGGATCTATCGAGAACCTGGACTATGAACTTCGACGGGTCCAAGAGATTGGAACGAGCTGGAGCAGGCGTGATACTAATATCACCTGAAGGCGACAAATTAAAATATGTCTTACGGATGACGTTCCCAAACGCGTCTAACAATGAGGCAGAATACGAAGCTCTTATACACGGGATGAAGATGGCGAAAGCATGCGGCGCAACTCGGCTAAAAATATTCGGCGACTCGCAATTGGTGGCTCAGCAAGTCATGAATCAATGTGATGCAGTCAATGATAGTATGATAGCATACAAAGAAGTATACAACGAGCTAGAGAAGTTGTTTGATGGATGCGAGGTAAATCACATCAGCAGGCTGAGCAATGATGAAGCCGATGTTCTTGCAAATATCGGGTCGCAGTGTCTCGCGATTCCACCAGGCGTATTCTGGGAGGAGATAGCTGAGAGATCTACAAAGTCGAAGAAGCCAAAAAAGAAGGAGAAGGACAAGAAACCCTCGGGGGCTACAAAAGAAGCACCAGAAGAAGAAGAGGAACAGGACCTAGTAATGATGGTACAAATTCCATGGATGCAAGCGTATATATCATACATCCTACGAAAAGAGATACCCGACGATCCAGTTGAAGCAAGGCGAGTTATCAGACGTTCTAAAGCCTTTACTGTGGTCAAAGGGGAGCTGTACAAACGAAGTATTTCAGGAGTGTTACAAAGGTGCGTCACACCCGAAGAAGGAAGGATGATCCTGAAGGATGTACACGAAGGAATATGCGGTCATCATGCAAGCAGCCGTGCTATAGCAGCCAAGGTTTTCAGGGTAGGATTTTATTGGTTGACAGCAATCGAGGATGCAAAAGAGATAGTTCGTACTTGCGACGCGTGCCAGAGATTTGCCGCAAAACCTCATTCTCCGGCAGCAGAGTTGATGCCGATACCGCTGTCTTGGCCCTTTGCTCAGTGGGGTCTCGATATGGTGGGAAAATTACACAAAGCTTCGCCAGGAGGATACGAGTACATGCTCGTCGCTGTCGACAAATTTACAAAGTGGATAGAAGCGAAGCCGATAAATTCGCCGGACGGAGCGTCTGTCGTTAAGTTCGTGAAAAGTATCGTTTTCAGATTTGGGGTACCTCATAGCATCGTCACGGACAATGGTAGTAACTTCACATCCAAGGAGTTCAAGGCGTATTGTGCAGAGGTAGGTATCAAACTACACTTTGCGTCAGTTGCGCACCCGCAGACCAATGGCCAAGTCGAGAAAACCAATGGTATCATCTGCAATGGTATCAAGAAGCGTCTGTTAGCACCACTAGAAAAAGCTCGACACACTTGGCCAGAGGAGTTGCCCAGTGTGCTATGGAGTATTCGAACAACACCAAATACAGCGACTCAGGAAACTCCGTTTTTCCTGGTCCATGGAGCCGAGGCAGTATTACCGATAGAAATAGAGCACGATTCTCCGAGAGTAACGGAGTATGATGAGGAAGCTTCAAGAAAAGCATTGGAGGATGATGTCGATGCACTTGATGAAGCTCGAGATGAAGTGTTATCAAGGGTCACCAAGTACCAGCAAGACCTGAAGAACTACCACAGTCGACGTTTACGACCAAGATCCTTTCAGGTGGGCGACCTAGTTCTTCGGCTCACACAAAAAAGCCATGAAAAACTCGAGTCGCCATGGCTTGGCCTTTACATCGTCACAGAAGTAATCGAAGGAGGAGCATACAGGATAAAGGACAAGAAGACAGGGGTCGCCGAGCAAAACCCCTGGAACGTGGCACAACTCAGGTGGTTCTACGCTTAGAGTCGAAATATAGTCCCTCCTTTGTAAAAATATAATGTACGGAAACGCCCGCGAGCTTTCAGACGCATTCTTTTCCTTTTCAGGGCACCGAGTGGGGCTGGAAAGGTTTTTAATGAGGCGGGCTCGCGGTGCTGCAATATAGTAAAGATATTGATGACATACATCTTCTTTTCTCGACACGCTGGGGGGCTAACGCCCAACAATTACAATACAGATTTCCAAATTACAAAAATATAAGTTTCGCCTTGGTACAAAGCAACTCACAAGACAATGAAAATACAAGATAGTGATCGACAAAAAGCTCGGGAGCTCATACCCGCAATATAAAAATATTTGCCTTGGTTCAACCTCGCAAATACAATACAGAAAATAGCCACCGAAACACTCGGGGGCTAGGAAAAATATACATATCTTTGTTTTACAACATACATACAGCAAGTTACAGTTCCTTTCGACAAAGCAGCTATCTACAGAAGAAATAAATTTAGTCGTGCCTTAATATATCGTCAATATTGACCTTACCTTCTTCGGCAGAGGCACCCAGAAAATCGGCATAGTGACCGTCTGCAAAAAAGTCGGCATCCATTCGAAGAAGATCACCAATTATTTCTTCAGCTACTGGCGTAACTACTGCATCAATTCTATCGACACCCATCCTCCGTCGCCTCAGCCTGGTATGAACTTTTTCAACTACCTTGGTCATATCAAGTTTGGAGTGGCAGATCTGAAGCATGATTAGGGCAAATCTGGCACCAGCTACTAGCTGAGCTCTTACAAAACCATGGATTTTGTGCGAGTCCTTAAATTTGTCCATCAGCTCAGGAAGGGTCTTAGGCTGAACATTACGAGGAAACATGGAGTTGTAAATCATGGATAACGTCTTGGTACAGAATTCGAGGAACTCACGAACTTGGCATGAGCGGTCTTGAAATCTGACGATTTGTCGGGTGCGTTCAGGGGTAGCCCAAAAAAGGATGCCATGGTCGAGTGAAAGGTTAATAAGGAAATTTGATCTTGTATCAACTCGTTGATCTTCGGCATCAGCGTCCAAAAAGGGACCTATTTGGCGACAATGCACCAGTTAAAGACAGAAAAACAGGCAAAGAAAAAGAGAAAAGACAAGTTTGAGAAGTATACCCGCCATCTCCTGACTTGCTTCAGTCATCAACTCAAGCATGCAGTTCTCTCGGGAGGCAGCCTGCGCAGCCTCAGCAATTGCAGTTTCCTTCAACGCTATGGCTTCTTGAGCTTGTTGAACAACTCGTTTTTCGTTCTCAGATGATTTTCGAGACTGTTCCATTATTATGAGAGCTTGTTTTTTCGTCGACTGTAGTTGTTGACGGAGATCGTCCAAGTCTTCCTTATGTGTAGCACTCGACAAACCTCCAACACACTCGACAGCAGGGGATTTTTTCGAGCAAGACACAGCAGGCAAAGCAGTTGAGGAAGGCACCGCGGTATAGTTGTCAAAAATCAACTGGAAAGGAAAACGTCGGTATCAATAACTCGGCAACATAGCTTTTCATTAATAAGGTCAGACATTTACATAGCTATTACAAGAGAGTTCCTAATGAACAAGTGGAGCAGTTGTCGCCAAAACTATTATGACGACAGCGTCAAAAGAAAGAAAGCAAAACAAGATAGTGGTCTACTTGACCTCCGGCTTCGATGAACTAGGAGCTGGAGTCGGCTTGCATCCAAGGAAGGCAAGGATTTTCTTCGAGTTTGGCTTGGCAGCCTTGATCAAAGATTGCCATCTCTTCGTCTCCATCTTCTGCACATCGCCAACTTTGGCCCAGTCGACGTCTTGTTGGCTGTCAGCAACCAAGGCGATGGTGCCTTCAACACCAATCTTCAAACCTTCTTGTCGAAGATTGTGCCCAAGATCTTCTTGAGAATTGAAGCACTTGGCCAGAGCAGCAAAAGTTTTGGGTTCTTCTTTCTTCGAGAAGAAGTATGGAAAAAGCTGCGACAGGCCCGAGTCAGCATCAGCAATGCCTTGGCGTGCCTCATCTCCATGAATCTCGAGGAGGGAGAGCGCGTCGAGAAGGCGATCACCTTCAGAACTTTCGAGCTCATAATCTTGATGCGTCCTCCCTGATAACGCAACATACAGCTTGTCAAAAAGGCACGCCAAGAAAAGCATGGGTACTTGAAGAACAAGAAATGGTTAGAGCACTTACTAACAAAACGTCGACTCTGTGACTCTAAGCGAGAGATAATTTCTTCCTCGCGGGTGGTTTGCTGAGTGATGTTTTCACTCAAAGAGGTTTCCGCGTTGTGAAGTCTTTTTCGAAGATCTTCAACAATGGCGGCATTTGATTCAGCCTTCTTGCGAGCTTTTTCGCTTTGCTCCAATTTAAGAGCAAGAGCATCAGCGCGTCTGTTAGCTTCCGCGAGATTGGCTAGAAAAACAAGCGACAGTAACAACTGTCATGACAAAAAATATGATGGAGAGTATTCAATTAAAGAAAGCAGCAAAAATAGTACCTTCAAGTTTGTTCGCATGATTACGGTACCCGACGAATTGGGTACCGAGACGAATAAACTCCTTCATCAAAGGCTGAAGAGAGCCAAAGAAAGAAAAATCAATATAGTGCGCGAAAGTTCGACATAGACAAGCAAAAAAGATGCAAAACAGAGATCCGAAAAATATCGGAACAAAAAAAAGAAGGGAAACTTACATCATCCAGTGAAGGAGTCGTGGAATCACCAATTAATCGGGTGGGTTCCTTGGCTGGCTCAACCCTAGCTCTCTTCGGTGAAGAGGCACGGGGGCTCACAACTGGAGTAGTGAGCTCGATGTCTTGATGAGGAGTCGAGGTTTTATCCACATCAGACTGAGCCTCAGAGATAACCAAAGTACGAGACGTACTCGTTCGAGCAGTCACGTCAATGGGGGGATTTTCATCCTCATCACCACTACAATAAACAGGCAATAATATAAGAGACAACATAGACAAAATATCGGGAGCAAACAACAAAAAGCAAAAGAGAACTTACGAGCTGACAAGGGCATCCTCGTAAGGGTTGAAAGTTGTCCTTTCTTCAGTAGGAACAACTTCTTCGGCAGGAGGCGCGTCGGCTTTGGAGGTGCCAGAATCAACAACTTCATCCCTTTTTCTTTTGTTCCTTGGAGAAACAGCAGAAGGAAGGGAATGAGTCGACTCGTTGGCTTCAGATTCAACTTCTCTTTCAGAGGAAGCCGCAGATTTGTGAGAACCCGCGACTTCACTTTCAGGGCGAGAAGTACCCTGGTTGTCGTCAGTGACAACAACCTGTTCTTCGACTTCTCCACCTTCAGGAAGAGGAGGAAGAGAAGCTAGAATTGGATGATTCTACAAAGGCAAAAAATGTCGACAAGAAAGTTACGCAGGGGACATCAGCAAAAATAGCAATCGACAAATAGTAAAATAATCGGGAAGACAAAAAAGTCGAGAGGACAAAATACTAGTTCGAGAAAATACCTTGGGGAGAGGGTTGGAGACACTATATGGCTCCACACGGCAAGAAGAAGGAATATGATCTTTCTTGCTGAGCGATGAAATTCTTCGGATAAGTTTCTCCAAGTCCTTTACAGAAAGGTCCTTGGAGAGCCTGTTAGCATCTTTTTCGCCAGCATACGTCCAAAGGGGATTTTTGCGAGCCTGAAGAGGCTGCACCCTAATCCTAAGGAAATAAGCTGTGATTTGAATACCCGACAATTCCTTGCCGCGGGTATTCTGAAGCTCATGGATACGAGACATTAGCGCCTCTGTCGCTAATTTCTCTTCTTCGGTAGCTTCAGCGTCCCAGGAACGGCGGCGAAGAATCTTGGCGCTTCCATCAAAAGGAGCTATGTTGTACTCCACCGAGTTAGCGCTTTCTTCGCGCACATAGAGCCATCTTTTGCGCCACCCTTGGACGGAGTCGGGGAATTTGACGTCAAAATACTCGACGTCAGGGAGAACACAGATAACAACACCGCCTATGTTGTAGGCGATGTTGTGGGAGCCATTACGGCGGAGGCAGAAGATGCGCTTCCACAAAGCCCAGTTAGGAGGGACTCCGAGGAAGCATTCACAAAGAGTAATGAAAATTGCGACATGGAGGATAGAGTTGGGAGTCAGCTGATGCAGCTGCACCCCATAAACAAAGAGCAGACCGCGGAGGAAATCGTGAATGGGGGTAGAAAGGCCGCTAATGAGGTGGTCGACGAAACTGACCCGATACTCGATCGGAGGCGAGGGATAGCTTTCTTCGCTGGGGAAGCGCAGCGCGTCCTTCGTCTTCATGAGCCCGAGTTTCTTCAGCAAGTTCAGGTCTTGGTTGGAGATTTTGGATCTCTCCCACTGCAGATCTTCCGCCGCCATCCTCGATTCCGGAGTGCTGTGGCGAGTGAGCCGCGCGCGTGGTGGCATTAACGATGGAGAAAGCGCAACGTGCGAGTGTGGCTGAGCTCAAGAAGTGTTGGGCGCAATGGGGATTTTTTGCAGAGGAGAAGCAGAGGTGCGGCGCAGGCGAAAGTGCGAACGGAGGAAGAAGAAGACCTTATATAGAGAATTGGTGAAGCAACGCACCGTTGGATGAAGTAATTTTGCGGTGGATGTTGCACACGTGGCTAAGGGGTAAAAGAGTATTTTGACTATGAAGGAATGGAACAGGCGCCACAGTGCGTGCGCCAGGAAAAGCGGAGGACGTGGGTCCCCCACTTGCACGACGTGTCAAATTGATGAGGATTTTGGGCCCGCAAGACAGAGAGAGAGCAGTACTCGCGTTTTCCCGATACAGTGGTCGTGGCTATCGTCAGTCGTGACGTCATTTTGATTAAAGGAAAAATTTCGGCAGTGAAGATTAAGGAAATTGGCGACAGGGAAAAATTATCGATTATTTCGAGAGCCTTTGATCAAATACAAGTTTTTGCCCAAATGCTCGGGGGCTACTTTGGAAAAAATAAAAATTCGAGTATGACAAAATAGAAATTGCGAGAGCCTATGATCAAACGCAAGCATTTGTTCATAGCCTCGGGGGCTACTCCCATCGGGAGCGCTGGTCGCGCACCCGATAGATGTGAAAAGCTCGAGAAAGAATGACAATATAGCGGCATAAAGCGTTGAGCCTACAACCAAGCACAAGTCCTTGGCTGTAGCCTCGGGGGCTACTCCCATCGGGAACGCTGTTCGCGTGCCCGATGAAACTATAAAAAGAAGTGAGCATATTTCGAGTTATGCAAATGACTCTGCATATACTCCCATCGGGATGGCAAGATAAATCATCCGTGACTCCCGATGAAATGTGCTATTCCAACAGCCGAAAAAGTACTCGACAATATATTCTCAGAGCGCCAAAGTCGCGAATAAATCTCTGAATGCCGCAAAACTTTGCGAAGGTAAGACCCCAGATCCGTTCTGAGCGGCGTGGCACCGTCTCTGACGTCGGTTTGCTACTTTTTTCCGTATCAACAGATACGAAGAAAAATCCTAACGGACGCGTTAGGTACCAGATAAAATATGGTCGGGGCTCGACAGAATGGTAAGACCTTAAGCGGCACTGTCGAGTTAACACCGGTATCCGAGATCATGTCCAGGGACGTGATCTTGAAGTAGGTTTTTGCGGATTGCCACTAGAGCAGTTAACTAGTACCTGATCCGTCAGATGAACTAGCCCCAACTACCGTTATCCCTGCACAATATAGAATTGCGTATCCAAAGATATGTGATAAGCTTGGCAAAGATATTGAATGCTTATAAAATTGGAGATTTTTCCTGATTCTTCGATTCAAGCAAAATCTCGGGGGCTACTGACATAGGCATCCCCAATGGGCCTGCCGAAGATGGTACCCAGGGTTTACTGAAGGCCCACGACTCGAAGAATATAAAGATCGGAAGCCCAAGATAGTATTAAGGAAAGCTAGAGTTGTATTATGAAAAACATACTTGTAATCTTACGGGATGAGTTAGAAACCTTCCCGGACTCGTAACTTGTGTATTACGAATCCCTCGGCTCCGCCTCCTATATAAGGGGAGTCGAGGGACAAAAAAGGATCGATTCATTGTTTCACGCAACCCTAGTTTTCATAATCATCGAGTACTTTTCGGCTGAAACCTTCGAGATCTACTTGCCCTCTACTTCCAACTAAACCCTAGTCTACAATCCGTAGGCATTGATAAGTTAATCCCTTGTCACCAAGCCTACATATATATAGTGAAAAAATGGCGGGATGACGGAGGCGGGAACCGGTGGAAAGCGCGGGAAGAAAATAGGCGGGAACCGGTGGAAAGCGCGGGAAGAAAATAGGCGGGAAACCTTTAGTACCGGCTGGTGGGTGCAACCGGTACTAAAGGTGGTTTTCTGACATGTAACAAAACTGTCGGTGGGATAAGGACGCGTGGGTAACCTTTAGTACCGGCTGGTGGGTGCAACCGGTACTAAAGGTGGTTTTTCTGTCACGTAACAAAAGTGTCGGTGGGATAAGGACGCGTGGGTAACCTTTAGTGCCGGCTGGTGGGTGCAACCGGTACTAAAGGTGGTTTTTCTGTCATGTAACAAAAGTGTCGGTGGGATAAGGACGCGTGGGTAACCTTTAGTACCGGCTGGTGGGTGCAACCGGTACTAAAGGCTGTCGGCGGGATAAGGACGCCCTGCTCGATGAGATAAAACATGTAGCGCACGACGCCTGTCGGAGGAAGAAGACAATTTAGAAGCGGCGCCGTGCCTATAAAAGGAGCATCGATACGCCATGGCAAGCAGCTCAACAAGCCAACATGGATGGAGAGTTTCATCACCATGGATGGAGGAAAGGGTTGGGAAATCTCCCGTGGCGGAACTTGTCGAAGATGCCCTTGGTGCACACGCCCTATGGCATCTTCGGAAGTTCCGCCTCGGAAAAATTTCCTTGCAAGCCCGTGAAAGACTCCGTCTCCTCTAACAATGTTGGGGAAAGGGTTGGAAAATCTCCCGTGGCGGAACTTCTCGAATATGCCCTTGGTGCACATGCCCTATATATGGCATATTCGGAAGTTCCGCCTCGGAAAAATTTCCCTGCAAGCCCGTGAAAGCTACTTAACTAGTAAAACAAGCCAACCATCTCCATTGTTAATATCTTACATACGGTAACATCATTACACAAAAGTGATTTCCATATTGAGATACACAAGTTATGATCCCTATATCTAGCTAGTCTTCCGAGTTTTCTTCGTCTCGTTTCCCTTTCTTCTTCTGCGACGCAACCATGGACAATCTTCATTGTTTAAGATGATGCTTGGGTCAATTTTTACCTTGAAGGGTGGAATATCATCAAACTTATTATAATCTTCTGACATGTCTGTCTTGTCCTCTACTCCCACGATGTTTCTTTTTCCTGAAAGAACTATGTGCCGCTTTGGCTCATCGTATGATGTGTCCTCTTGCCTTTCTTTTCTTTTTTTCGGTTTGCTAGACATGTCCTTCACATAAAAAACCTGAGCCACTTCACTGGCTAGGACGAATGGTTCGGTGTCGTACCCTAGATTCTTGAAATCCACTGTAGTCATTCTGTCTTGCGGGTCTACACGTACCCGTCTTTCGAGGTTGAACCATTTGCACCGGAACAAAGGGACCTTGAAATTAGGTCCATAGTCAAGTTCCCATATCTCCTCTATGTACCCATAATATGTGACCTTGTTCCCATTGCCATCTTACGCATCAAAGCGGACACCACTGTTTTGGTTGGTGCTCTTTTTGTCTTGGGCGAAAGTGTAAAATGTGTTTCCATTAATCTCGTACCCTTGAAAAGTCGATATAGTAGAAGATGGTTGCTTGGCCAACAAGTACAGCTGCTCGTCATCGGTGACATTCATGAGACGTGTTTGCAACCAACCGCCGAAAGTCTTCATGTGTTCTCCATCAATCCAATCTTCACGTTGCTCCGGGTATTTAGAGCGTAAGATATCCTTGTGTTCCTCTTTGTACGGAGCCACCAAGATGGAATTATGTAGAACTGTGTAGTGTGCTTGAGTGAAAGAATGTCCGTCCATACACGTTGTTGATTTCTTTCCTAGCGTGCCTTTTCCACGCAGTCTCCCCTCATAGCGCGATTCGGGAACACCGATCGGCTTAAGGTCGGGAATAAAGTCAACACAAAACTCAATGACCTCCTCTGTTCCATAGCCCTTGGAGATGCTTCCTTCGGCCTAGCATGGTTATGAACGTACTTCTTTAAGACTCCCATGAATCTCTCAAAGGGGAACATGTTGTGTAGAAATACGGGACCGAGAACGCCAATCTCTTCGACCGGGTGAACTAGGAGATGTGTCATAATATTGAAGAAGGATGGTGGGAACACCAACTCGAAGGCTGACTAGACATTGGACCACATCCTTACGTAAATTTTGTAGAGTAAGTGGATTGATCACCTTCGAGAAATTGCATTGAGAAACGCACATAGCTTCACAATGGGTACTCGAACATTTTCAGCGAAGCCCCCTCAATGCAACCGGAAGTAATTGTGTCATAATCACGTGGCGGTCATGAGACTTTAGGTTTTGAAACTTTTTCTCCGACATGTTTATTATTCCCTTTATATTCGACGAGAAGCCGGACGGGACCTTGATGCTACCCGGGACTTCAAAAAAGATCTCCTTCTCCTCTTTGGTAAGAGCGTAGGCTGGCGGGACCTTGATACTTCTCCGGATTCGAGGTTGTTTCCTTCGTGGATACTTTGCTTTGGTCCTGCCGTGCATCCGGTGTATCTTTTGTCTTCCCATACACGCCCAAGAAGTTTAGCGAGGTTCACGCAAAGATTTTTCGTCACGTGCATCACGTCGATTGCGAGTGAACCTCTAAGAATTTCCGGTAGGGTAGCTCCCAAAATATCGACTTCTTCTTCTACATGGGTACGTGTCCGTCAACATCATGCGGAACAGATTGTCCGCCGGGACCCTTTCCAAAGATCACTTTTAAATCCTTGACCATATCATATATAACTTCCCCGATAGAGGCGGGTAGGCTTCGTTCGGTTATCTGCCTCACCTCCGAAATGCTTTCCTCTCTTTCTTACGTGATGTTGTTTTGGAAGAAATCGACGATGCCCCGGTACACATTCTTGTTTCCCAAATAATTACTTGTCGGTCTCACCTAAACGAGTGTGTGCATGCATTGTATCCCTTGTTTGACCTGCCCTGAAATGTTACCAAGAGCGAGGCCAATCATTGATGGTTACAAATAACAACGCTCGTAGGTTAAATTCCTTTTGTTCGTGCTCATCCCACACGGGTACACCTTCGTCACGCCACAACTCTAAAAGTTCTTCAACCAATGGCCTCAGGTACACATCAATGTCGTTGCCGGGTTGCCTCGGGCCCTGGATGAGCAACGGCATCATAATGAACTTCCGCTTCATGCACAACCAAGGAGGAAGGTTATAGATACATAGAGTCACTGGCCAGGTGCTATGACTGGAGCTCTGCTCCCCGAAAGGATTAAAACCATCTCTACTTAGACCAAATCTTAAGTTCCTTGCGTCATCTGAAAATGACTTGAACTCTCTGTCGATTTTTCTCCACTGCGACCCGTCGGCGGGGTGTCTCAGCATCACATCTTTCTTACGGTCCTCTTTGTGCCATCGCAACAACTTGGCATGCTCTTTGTTACGGAACAAACGTTTCAACCGTGGTATTATAGGAGCATACCACATCACCTTCGCGGGAACCCTCTTCACGGGGGTGGACTCGCCCTCAACATCGCCGGGGTCATCTCGCACTGATCTTATACCTCAATGCACTACATACCGGGCATGCATTCAAATTCTCGTACTCCCCGCGGTAGAGGATGCAGTCATTGATGCATGCATGTATCTTCTGCACCTCTAATCCTAGAGGGCGGACAACCTTCTTTGCTTCGTACATACTAGAGGGCAATACGTTCTCCCCTGGAAGCATCTTCTTTATTATTTTCAGCAACTTTTCAAATCCCTTGTCGAAGTACCATTCTCCGCCTTCCACTTGCGAGCAATTCCAGCGTGGTACCTAGCTTTTTCGACCATTTTCGCAATTTGGGTACAACAGTTTGTTGTGATCCTCTAACATTTTCTCCAACTTCAACCTCTCCTTTTCATTTCCGCAGTTCATCTTCGCATCAAGAATGGCCCGACCCAAATCGTCATCCGGGTCATCAAAAATCGGCTCATCGAAAATGGGCTCTTCTTCAGCTTCGTCTTCCCCCATTCTACTATCACCGCCTTCAGTGAATAAGGGATAGTTGTCACTATCCTCTTCTTCTTCGTTGTCTTCCAATATAACCCCTCTTTCTCCGTGCTTGGTCCAACAATTAATCTTGTTAAAATGGTGGAGAAAAATGAAGATTATTGGAGTGTGAGAGGTGCAAAATATTTGGAAATGTGAGAGAGGATGAGAAGAGAATGAGATGCAGGGGGCTCGGGCGGGGCGGCGCGCGCTGATATAGGCATGGACCCTTTAGTACCGGTTCCTTATATGAACCGGTACTAAAGGTGCAGCCCTGGCCCCACCTCCGCCTGGAAACTGGGCAGAAACCCTTTCATACCGGTTCGTAACACGAACCGGTATAAAAGGACCTTAACGAACCGGTATAGATGTCCCACCTCTGGAACCGGTACTAATGCCCCCTTTAGTACCGGTTCGTAAGGGAACCGGTACTAAAGGCTTAGATGGATGCCCATTTTTCTACTAGTGCCATCGGTGACCGAGGCGACGACTCTCGAAGTGATTCCACCGTGCCACATGTTTATCCACATACCCGAGCGGCCTCAGGAAGGGTGGTGGACAGCAGGGTGGATGCGACCATGGTGTGGCGTTCGAGTCGGCGGCAGAGCTAGACATCGGCGTTGTGCAGGTGGCGGATGGGTGCAACGGTGGAGCGGCGTTTGAGTCCGTAGTGGAGCTGGAGCAGAGCATGAGCATCGTCATGGACAGTAGGCGGCGGCCGCGATAGTGGTGTGGTGTTCGAGTCGGTGACGGAGTTGGACATCGGCGTTGTCGCGGACAGCAGAAGCCGGCCGCAGCGGCGAGAAGATTGACCTAAACGGATCAGGCTAGAGCTGAGCGAGAAGAGCAAGTAAGAGGCATGGTGCATGGCATAAGTCGTCCTTGCTTGCTTCTAACGTGGTCATGCAGAGATTTGGCCGGCTACAATGAAGGTTTGAACAACGTCCAGATTAAGGGCTGGCCGTATGCTTTTCAGAGGCTGCTCTGCATCTCCAGGGTCATTACTGATATCGTTTGAATTCCTTAGCATGGGGCCGAGCAGTCTTCGTACTTCACTCGACGTTAACATCAAAAGGTTGTTTGTTCAAAAGCACGAAGGATATTTTTCTACTTTAATTGCTCCTGACTTATTCGAATGACCGTTAAATTCAGTATTAGTAAGCACCCCAACAGGAGTTCACAAAGAACATTTTCAATGCAGCCTTCTCCGAGGAAAAATGCTTTGATTATCGAGAATGTACTGCTACGAATTGGGACAAAGAAATCAGGTGGGCCGCTGCTTGGAACGTCGATCCTGCAGAGTGTGCCTACACAGGCAGAAGCTATGGCATTGATCGGGATGATAACAACAAAAAATAATCCGGAAAAATAACCTGGAGAATAAGTACTAGCTAGCTTTTCCTTTTGCTGAGCTATAGATAATTGGGTCTTTGTAACAATCATATTTGTAGATATTATGTTAAATAAAAACTATTAGTCATTTCTTGATTTTGTAGATTGATTAATTTACATTTTGTTTGATGAATGATTGAATTTGCAGTCCACATTCATACTTCATAGCTCAAACATACGTTGATTTTGAGGACTCGAGCTGGGCAATGCAGGGTGAAGGCCATCGGGACCTCGATCTAGAGCGACGGCGGTGCAAGCCGCTGGTGCCCTGAGCCAGGACAGAGCGTTGTGCATACCGACAAGTCCTCGAGCTAGGTAGCACAAGGTGTAGACCGACGGGTCTTCGAACAAGATGGTGTGTAGGGAAATTCGAGGAAGGGGAAGCCGGTGCGAGATGATGTTGTTGATGAGCAGGAAAAGGGGCGAAGCCATAGTGGCAAAGGTCTTGTGGCACGTGTGACTAAGAAGTAGATGAAGAATCCGTAGCAAACGCACGGGCAATTTTGCTATTGCTATTGCTATTTTACTAATAAAGGAAGTAAGGTTTCTCCCCATTATTTTCGTCCGTTTTGTATTTGCCCTTATCCTGGTCTAAATTACACGCACTGCCACCGCCTATGTTAAAACAACGGTTCTTATGGCCGCTTCGTCCCACGCGAGGCATCTATCCAAAACTCCTCCCTAGCGAGGATCCTAGGTTCCGCCCGCCGCCGCCGTTCATTCCGGCCGTCGAGTCGCCTCCGCCAACGGGACTCACCACCCTTTTAAAATTCAGCCGGGAAGGAATCGATTGCTTACCAGCGTTCTTAACTTCAGCCGGAAAGGAATCGATTGGATCGATTGACTAGATCGACGAACAACGGCGCTTGCAACCACGGATCGGTCGCAAAACAACTCTATCAATCCTTGCAGGCGGCGCCGGTCGCTCGGTCGGGTGTCCTTGAGGAAGAGGACTAGAGTCTAGAGGGCCTGCTCTCCGTTCAGCTCCCGGCGGGGCGGGCCGGGCACGCAGGTGGCGCCACGCGTTCCGTCGTTCAGGCGGGCTCAAGGAAGGGGACTGCAGGCTCGAGCTCGGCCTCGCTGGAAGGGAGATGATGGGAGGGGCGGGCGGTGCTGCCGGCCGGACGGCCGTCGGCCACGAGGGGGGAAGCTCGAGGCATGAAACGCAGGCGGCGCAGCGCGTTCCGCCGGTCGACCGGGATCGAGGAAGGGGATTAGAGGAGGTAGCGTTGCCCGACGCCGATGATTTCGTCATCCAGATCCGTCACGCCGCGGCGCACTCCGGATCAGCCGTTAGGCTACGCGCGATTGAGAACGAGAACAACGTGCTGAAGCGTGTGTTGGCGAGGATTGGTGCCGAGCTGCAGTTCGCATGAATGAAGTACGCGGAGGAGGCCTGCAAAGCTCTCGACGATGCAGGGGCCGCTATACGAGTTGGCGGAGGAGAGCATATGGCTGAGTGATGCAAATGCAAAGGTGGAGTCGTGGGCTGCTTTGGTCTCTGAACTGGATGACTTCAGGCTGGGAAGCATAGGAGCATCGTCCATGATGGTATCTGACATAAGCTTGCTTGATGTTTTCGTTCAAATTGAGAAGTTGGAATCAGGATTGGTTTTGTAGAGATGAACGCCAAGTTTCCTATATATGTCAAAATTAATGCGGCAGGTATTTGCTTTCATAATGTAAAAAGAAAGATATATCCATTGGTGCTATTTCACAGCCTAACTCGACCACATGACTGTATAAAGCTGCTGGTGTGGATCAATAAAAAATCCCCTCCTTCAAGAAGTGTGCGGCGCCAATTAGATGTGTCTACAGAGACATTATTTTCTTGTCAGAAGAAAGAAAGGAAGATAAAGGTACATCATTTTTTCCATGTGCCTAAAAATATTTAACATAATCAATCAATATTTAAACTAATGTCATGTTATTTTCATTATATTTAAATCATATGTGATTTTCACTATCTCGAAATAACTCGGCGATTTAGTATACTGCCGTGGACCTTTTTTATATACTCCCTTGTCCAGCAAATCACAAACCTACGCTTTTTTTCAACAGGCACATTGACCAGATTATACTGTGCATCATATATGGAGTTGCAAAGGTATGTTTAAATCACTTGACTTCGAAAATCTGAAGATACAAGTCTCGCTCAGTATAGATCTTTTTGATTTTTCATTTATCGTTATATGCAGATATCTAAACTGGCATTTACATTTAAGAAGCAACAGAAAACAACCTCATTGCAAACCACAGGTTTTCCGTAGTGTTTATGTTCATTGGCCATCAAGAAGCCGTAGTGGCCCGTTCAAAAAAAAAGCCGCAGTGGGGTAAAGCGCCACCTTGTTTATGAGGGAACGATGATTATTTTCTTTTTCAGAGCATGTGAGAGTAGAGGGCTCTAATTGGGTGAAACCTAACATAATTTAAATGGTATGGAATTAAAATCTAGGTGAAATCTAAGATGTTTGTAATGCTAATTTTAGACATGTGAAAGAACAAGTGGTATTCTTAAATGGTGGTAAATTCTTTCAAGATATGGGTCTTTTTGAGCATGTATCCGTTAGTTTCGACCCGTTGCATCGCACGAGCAAATTTTCCTAGTCTATACCTAATAATAAAGAAAATAAGGCTTCTTGTTCGTCCGTCTGTTTCTGCCCCTGATTTTAAACCGAAATTACAGCACTGCCACCGCTTAAGTCAAGAAAAACGATTCCTATCTTATGTTTCATCCGCCGCACTTTTTTTTGGTCCATATCATCGCCTCGCAGCCCAAGTGGGCCATAAACGTGTAGGAGTAGGACATGTCCGGATGAATTTCGAAAACAGAGAGATCCTTTATAATTCAATCCAATCAGCAGAAACAAAGATCGAGATCAAAGTTCATTGCCGTCGAAATTTATGAAGGTCTTGGAATTCAACAGCTCCCGCTGGTGAACGTCATGGTCCAGCTAGACCCGTGGAAACTGTGGTTGAGCACTCCCAAAGCGCCGGCGCCGTGTATGTGGGATATGGAGCACAAGGATGCCACCGTCGGGCACGACGACGGCACAGAATAGGAGGAGTATGTCGTATGGATGGTGACATGCCCTTCGTCAGATCCGATGCCACGGGATGCAGGAGTTCTTCGTCCAATTCGAACTTAGACGCCGCGTCACAGATTGGGACCCCCTGATTACTTGTCCGAAGAACCTGCGCCTTTAATGTCGGACATAATACAGATGGGTCGTGGCAGCAATGGACGTCGCAGCTAGGACGAATTTTTGGATTTCCTCAGCTTAATAATTATTTTGGAGTGTAATTTCGGGTATTCTTGATGGGAAGTGGCTGAAGCATTCTACTGGAGACAACGCTGGCAATGTTTCTTTTTTTGCGGGCTACACGGTGGCAATATTGATGTGAACCGTCTGCTCTGTTCTTGGCATCCGAAGGAAGGAGATGAATGCTGAAGGCTTCGAAAGTTGGATAAATGTGTTCATAGCTAATTGGATTGCATCAGACCTGATCTTAGAAGTTGCACTGATGATAAAAGGATAACAGCCACTCTTTGCAGATGTGAGCTCCAAAACATGCATCCAGATTCCGCAGTCTAGAAGAAACCAAAGCCGGGCTGGATGAAATTAATATGGAAATCCTTTGTTCAGGACGCTAGACAAGGTAGTGGTCGATGCCCGGTGAATCAATCTTCTGTACTAGCTATAACCTGGAGGGATACACTCACTGAATAATCTGAATTTGCTGAAGCTGTTCATGGCCTACACTGCATGATGTCCTTGGGCGCTGGACCAATTGAGTTAGAGAGTGACTGTTGTGATGCTGTCAACCTCCTGTCTAGGAAGGAAGAGGATTGATCCGGGTCGACAGCGGAGCAAGGGCAAAGCACGCAGCTGTACTGGAATGCGGCCGGCGATGGCCAGCTGGATGTTGCTACTAGATGTGTTCGGGAAAAAAAGTTTGTGCTTTGCAATTTTCTATACCAAATCTATCTCATCTAATCTTTAATTTGCTTTTAATTTTAGTTTTAGTTGATGTCAATTTGTAATGTGCAAATTTTAGCAAAACTACAAATTTTTTGTTGCACTGAAATACAAGAAAATAATAAATAATAATAGAATACTAAAATAAATTTAAACCAAATATACCACAAAGCGTACCTACTGGCCTCAAAAAGGACTCCACAGGCTTAATTGTCATCTTCATCGACAGATCGTTCATCGACAATTGCTCGCAAAGTGCCGTAGCGAATGTCTCTATCAAGATCCTAAATGTGACCCTCAGGAACTACATCGTGTTTAGCAACCTTATAGGGAGGTTGGGTAGTCGAAGAGGACGGTGTGCGACCACAAGCACAATGAGCGCTACGACCACTTCATTGACCACCAAAAGATGGAGGCGGCTATTGGCGACATGAAGAGTAGCTACACAACAGCGCTCAAACATGTTATCAGCTCAATGCATCCGGTAACCGTCAACTGTTGCAATGCATTTTTTCCCCGGTGCATCGCACGGGCAATTTTCCTATAAATATGAAAAAAGTTACTCCAACATAAATATTGCATTGCTATTTGGTCATTGCAATTAACAATAACCATAATTTATTATGAGGACATCATGTAAGAAGTCATAATATAGAGTTATCAATTAGGCAAGCTGAACATGAGTGTGAAATTTTGTAGCTCGGGCTACATGTAGCTTGTTTTTTCAAAAAATTTAAAATGTCATTTTATAGTTTTAAAAATTTAGGAGCAAAAAATTCTGTAGGTAGATAATGATGTACTCTACAACTATGAAAAAAAAGCAGTACGAAAGACTCAGTATTTTGGGCCGTGCAAAATTCACAAATCCCATGGATCTGAAAACGTGAACAATACAGTTTCTGAAACCTCCAATATTTGTCAGAATTTTTCATTTTTGTGTAGCCTCTAATATAACGTATTTCATCCTGGAAATTTGCACAGTGGTAGAGTACATCATTGGCTACATTCAGATTTTTTTGAAACTTTAAATATTGGCTTCCAATTTTGTAAAAAAAAAATAGGAGGTGTGTAGCTCGGGCTACACTTTGAGTTTTCCCACATAAACTATAAAATTCTTTAAATTTTATGGATTAACAAGCAAGGGTAACAGATTATAAGAGCGAAGCAATGGCCCTGACATGCCGAATGGTGCAGGTTTCCTTTCTTCGGAAAGAAGTACCAACTCAAATTTGCAAATGAAGCGATGTCTGGGAATCATTGCTTGGTCCACTTTCCCAGCCTTACGAGGTTACCATTTTCTCCTTCATTTACTACATTTTGTTGTAAAACATTCTGTTAATGTTAACTCAAACAACTTGGGTCATGAAGTTTTCACAATATTAAAATATATGTTGGAGCAGATTAGCAAGGGAGGCTGGACTTGAATATGTGGAGATCCAGAATTTGACTGAGTTCTATGATGACAACAGGTGCTCCTAAGTCCTATCTTATTGGATGTTTCTGTTATTAACATGAAATCATCATATAAGTAATGCATCATAGTATTTTGCTGTTTATTGCACGAGTTACTTCATTTTCTCCTCTTTTACAAAGAAATGCAATGTAATTACTATACTAATCAGTGGTGGAGGTATCTGATGGTTTGTTCTGGTTCTGACTGGCTGACTTCGAGAACACAGTTTGCTCCAATGCTTGGTAATTGTGGTGCCAGTTTGGTGGATCCTCGTGGAAAGCTTGTTGCTCGCTCATACGATATTTTAGGTGGTGTATCCTTTTTTTTCTCCTATATTCTGTTCATTCTAACATCCCAATATGCGCAGTGCTTAACCTGATTTATGCAGGCTTGTATTCTACTTTTGTATTCCAGAAGCCTGACCCAGATGCAATACCACCTATTGTAACACCTGACTTGAATGATGCTGATAACGCTCATGAAGAGGTCCGCTCTTCCTCACCAAGCAGCTATAGACATTTTTTCCGCTGTTTCACTGGCCAATAGTATTAGTTAACAACACTTGATTGACAAAACAGGAACGGCTCTGGAGGCAGCAGGCAGCAGTGGATGATGGGAGGCGCTCACAGCCAGATGTCATTCCACTTGATCCTGATCAGAAAGGCATCCTGGGTCCGGGACCTGCAGATTTGAGACTTTAGTTTGCCAGAAATTCAGATGTAAATGTGAGCTTGGAGTGACTATGCGCCCTCAGTTCCTGGTGCATCGTAGTACTCTGTTTATGTTGTAACCTGTCCTGGTTTACTACGTTGATCTTAAGGTTAGGTGGTGGGTAACCCAAGGTTTGGATATTCGTTGAGTTCCACAGGGCCAATGGCTAACCGCCTAACCGGCGATGCAATTTCAGTTTGTCCAACCAATGTTATATCAGGCCCTAAAACGTGTTTTTGTGCAGTGTACTTTCAAGATAATTAACACGCAGTCATCGCTTGTGTGAGGCGTATCTTTTGTGTAGGACATCTGTCATCTCCGGCTCTCTGGCTGAGAGTTACTTGCTCTGTTCCATATTAGTTGTTCCTTAGTTAATTTGCATGTATCAGACATATTTTGTGCATGAATATATTTGAATCTGAGATAACTAATATGAAACGAACGAAGTAGTTTCACAAGAGTACACAGGAGAAGTTTCAACGTAGCATCATCTTTCAACAGGCGCTGCGAGAGGAGTGCTGCGAGCGTGCGCGGGCCAAACCCCGCTCCCACCCCGCTCCCACCCCGGCGCCGCCGCGGCGCCGGCATCACTAGCTCGGCTGACCATGGCTGCACCATCCCCCACCCCCTCCCTATCCCCTACCCCGTCACCGGCGGCGAGCCCACGCGGCCGTGAGGACCGCTGGCGCGGCGGCCGGGGATCTGACTCGGAGGAGACCCCGCGATCCTACAGCGAAGCCCTGGCCGGCGGGAGTGCTGCGACGCGCGTCGACGAGCAGGAGGTCTCCCAGGTACGTCGTGAGGTGAGGTCCGTGGTGCGAACGGAGGGGATGAGCTCCGCCATCGACGAGCTTGACGATTCCGACGATGGGCTCGACGAGGAAGAAGAAGGACCGTGGGAGGAACCCACGCACGTCACCCGCAAGCGCGCGCGGGGACGCCGTGGTGGCAAGAGGGCTGCAGCGAGGGCGGCGCGCCCGGCTGCGCGCGACGCCGGCGCATACGCGGACTTCGATGGCTTATGCCTGCTTTGCACGCAGCCTGGGCACCGCGCCGCCGATTGCACCACGGGGCCGGTGTGCCTGCGCTGCGGCGAGGCGGGCCACATGGCGCGAGAGTGCTCGCTACCACGCCCGCTGAGGCCACCGTCGCCGCCAGGAGGAGAAGAACCAGCGCGGAAGAGGCTGAACGACGATGGGCGCGGCCGTCGTATGGGTGAGGGCGCCGGCGACTTTCGCGCGCATGCGCAGGAGGTCCGCCAGGCTGCCGTTGAGCCGCGCGTGCGACACCGTGAGGTGGCGCCTGCTGCTCGTGCCGCTGCTGGCGAGAGGAGGGCGGTGGAGCCGCGTCGCGTGGAGGCTCCGCTCGGGCTCGACGTCGGTCCTCGCCGTGCGACGGTTGCACCTGCTCCCGCGGGCGCGCCGGCGCCTTGACGTGATGCCGCGCCGCCGAGGATGCACCAAGGTGCCCCCTTTGCGCGTCGAGAGATGCACGGTGAGGCGGGTGCCCGCGCGGTGGCCCCCGTACCGGCGCGTGGTGACCGTGTCGTGCACGCTGCTGCTGATCGGGCCATGGCCCCTGTGCTGCCGGTGGCTCGCCAGGCCATCGAGGCGCGGCCACGCAGGGGAGCTGTAGAGCAGGTGGTTCCCCTTGGCCTGCGCGCACCGGCGGTGGGCGGAGAACTCGCGCGGCGCCCGGCCCGTGCGGTGTGCGTGCTCCCTCGCACGCCGGAGATGGACGAGGCCGAGGAGGCTCTGTCAAGGTCCCTCTTGGCGGTGATCGTCGGCGTTCGCAAGGCAGTCACCACAGAGGAGGTTGCGATGGCATTGGAAGACGTGCACGGGTTGACGCCGGGGAGCTTCTCCGTCCATTGCCACAGGCCGGAGGATTTCCTCCTGTTCTTCGCGGCGAGGGAGGACCGCGACAGGGTGCTCGGTGATGGCGTGCTCGCCTCGCCGTACTTCAGGCTGCTGCTTCGACCGTGGTCGCGGCGCACGCACGCGGCGGCGGGCGGCCTCTGCGTCCATACTGAGCTCGAGATCGAGGGAGTACCAGCCAACGCGTGGAGCTTGGCCACGGCGGAGGCGGTGCTCGCTTCGTCGGCATGGGTGGAGCGGCTTCACCCGCTCACCAGGAGCCGTGCGGACATGGGCATTCTCCGGCTCACCGCGTGGTGCCTCGACCCGGCCTCGATTCCGCGGGAGGTGGACCTCCACGTCGTCGAGCCGGACGACCCTCCGTCGCTTGCAGACATGGCGGCGCCGGCGCAAGCTGTCGTCCCTCCGCACATCAACACTTTGGTGTACCCCTTGCTGGTGCACGTCACGCGGACGGTCGACTTCCGGCGACCCGTTCCCGGCGGCGTTTTGGATGATGGTGGCGACGGCGGTCGAACACCGGCCTGGCCGGCACGACGTCAGTACCAGTAGACGCATGGTGTACCCGACGTGCTCCCCGGCTCCGGTGGCGGCGGTGGCGCCCCGTCGGCTGGCCAGGTTGGCACCAGCAGGGGAGGGTCCACAAGGCTGTTGTCGTCTGGCGTCGTCGTTGGGGACCCGATCCTGGCTGCGCCGCGACAAACCGTTCAGAGAAAGAAGAAGAAGAGGGGGCCGGAAGGTACGGGCGATTAGGGAAAAAGAAGCTTTGGTTGCTGCAAAAAGCGCCGCGGTTGAGGGGCAGGGTGAGGCTGTCGTCGCCTCTACGCTGACCGCTGCTGCCAGGGAGCCGTTGGACCAGGTCAACAATGGCGGCGTGGCGGGAGCCGTGCGTGAGGACGAGCGTGAACAGGCAGCGCGTGAGGACGAGCTTCGGCAGGCCACGGTTGGTGCAGGGCACATGGGCGCGGAGCTTCTGGTGGGGTCCGTAGTGGTCCTACCTGCTGCTGCTGCTGTCCCTACATGACCACGCCACGAGCTCCCTTCTGTCCAAGCTCCCATCGTGCTAAACCCTAGCTGCATGGGATCAAGGCATGTGCGCACGTCGGTGACGACGGATGCGGCACGAACGGAGGCTGAGGCCGCCATGTTGGGCCTCCCTGGCGGTCCAGGCCCAGTTGCTTCCCGCCAGGTCACGTCTCCGATGCGGCAAGGGCCGGTGCTCTTGGGCCTGGCTGACACGGGCCCATGGGGAGGGATTTCGACCCTGGAGGAGCTGCTCACGCGGGAAACTTCACAGGTTCAAATTTTGGACCAAATGCGCCATGCTGCTGCTGTCTCTCCGGAGGAGCGCGCTGACGTTGAGGATCCCAACTTGAGCCTGAGCCTGGTGATTCAGTTGGCGGACTTCCATATCTCGGTTGGCGCCAGGGATGCTAACGCTGACGAGGCTGAGGATGACGAGAGGGTGGACGAGGAGATTGTCATGGACCCGCCACCGGCTAGCGACGATCACACCACGGCCCTGACCTCTCCTCCATCACCCGCCCTAGCCCCGACGGTGTGCCGCTTTGCCTCGCCACCTGTGGTGTTCCAAAGAGCGCGGCAGCCGCCCCTCCCTCGGCTGCAGCCTAGTTTGGCGAGGCCCCGGACTCTTAGAGAGTTTCTCACAGCTGCGAAGTCACGCTCTTATGCACTCCTTCAGACCCCGGCTATCCGACGTAGGCTGATCGAGCTTAACTTCCAGCCTCGCCGCAGCTCGAGGATCGCGGGACAACCTGGTGGTCTAAACGCCGAGATGAAAGCGGTGCGAAACCTGATGCGCAAGCTTGGCCTTCTCGAGGGGGATGAGGCGCCGTCAGAGGCTGCCCTGGAAGCCTACCATAAGATGTACGAGCTCCCCCTGACAGATGACATGATCGAGGCGATCGCGGAGTTCTACGGGTGGTCGCTCTCGACGATCAGAGGCTGCTCCCCACCACTGCTGGGGATGACGGGTGGTCGCCTCATTGAGGCCTGAACCCTGACGGTGGTCCACGGGTGTTATACGCTATTCCAATGTTGTACGAACCTAAGGTGTTGGTGGCCAATGTGCGAGGCCTCAATGATCGCGCAAGGCGTACGGGTGTTAGGAGTGTTATGAACACTACGGGTGCGTCCATTGTATGTCTCCAGGAGACAAAGTTATCTGTTGTAACCCATGCTATCGTTATTGAAGCGCTAGGCGTAGAGTTTGACGCTTACTTCTGCTTGTCGGCGATTGATACTCGGGGGGGATCATTGTGGCTTGGACTAGTTGGGTGGTGCAGCTCGATAGCGCCCACTACGGGGCTAACAGTGTTACAGCGAGGGTTTCCCCTGTGGGTGGTGTAAGGGTATATTGCCCCTATGTGTGGTTTTGGTAATTAGTGACAACCCCTATGGACTAATGTTTTCATTGAGTTTATATGAAGGAATATTCCATAGGTACTACTTGTATTTCATGTGTTGGATTCAAGTATGGATGCCATGAAGATAAAAGATATACCTTGAGTATTGATATCAAGCTCATTGATTTGAAGACATATATGTGATATGATCAAGAATAAGAAATGAAGAAGGAGTTCTTATTTGGAGCTCAATATTTGCCATGCTCTAGCTTATGTGATAAGCAATGAATGATCAAGATCTTGAGTGCTTGATTCCAAGTGAAGAATTCAAGTTATGGCTCTAAGTCGGTGTCATGATAGTCTCATGAGTTGAGCTATGGATTGACTAAGATTTAGAGCATGCAAACAAATGAAGAATTCTTTATACACCTCAAGATAGTATGATAGAGCATGAGAAGATACAAGGTTGACCAATACAAAGAGTGAAGAATAGATTCAAGATTGGTCAACACATGAAGCATGAAGAATGTGCCACGAGAAGTCATGTGGTATGGTAAGCCGTGTCAATTATGCATTATGAACTAACCCATCATATATGTTCCCTTGTGTTGTCTATGTGGGTTAGGTATCTTTCCATGGGCATGCATCAAAAGTGAGATCTCATATAGCCCATGAGAGGATGACGTCAAGTGGTGATCGTCATCAAGGTTGAGTTGGGCAAGTTCAAGTTGACCATCTCAAGAGGATCATATGCTTGAAGCTTGCCGTCCATTTGGTGATAATGGACATGTGAAGATGTGCATCAATGGAGCTTTCCCATCATGGTGTATGGGGGAGCATTTGTGAGTCTTCACGAAGCAACAATGATCAAGTGAGGCATTCCGGCTTGAGTGGAGCTTGAAGAGTTATCATCAAGATCAAGCGGGGTGCGCAAGGCAAAGTTATGGCCTTGCTAGGTTTCCCTTTTACCGGTCTCAAGGTGGTTGTTGGGAGACCGGGTTATAGGATACATAGCCGCACTATCAAGAGGGGCTTTCGGTTGGGTAACTTGATCACATCGTCTTAGGGAGCTCAACCCTTTGCATGCTTTGCATTCCATAAATCTTGTTGCTTCTTGGTGTTTCTCTGTGTGAGGTTCTTGATCTTGTTGCTAGCTTTACAACAAGCCCAAGTTCATCGAAAACGGAATTTGTATGTATCTTCTATTGCGTTTTCGAGCTTGGAGGTTTTACCGGTGTCTCTTTTATAGCTAGGTCAAAACCTTTTATATTATGTTTCTTACTCAATAGTTGGACTATGATGTTTCTATGCATAATGTTGTAGGGCTCGTTGTCGTGATTCCAACGAGCCCAAGATCATCGAAATCGGAGTCCGGATGCAAAAGTTATCGCAGTTTCGGCACACAGCCCGGCCCACCGAGTGCTGCTACCGGGTAGGTCGGCAGCCAGCTCGGCAGGGCCGGGTCCAGTGCCGGGTGGCTCGATTCTGCCCCCAAACGGTCATATTTTTTAGGGGCTATAAAAGGGGCTTCTTCCCCATTGTTCTTAGGGTTCTTAGGCACGTTTTTTTACCACCATTGTTGACCTTCTTGAGCTTGCTTCCTCTCCATTCCCTCCTATGATTCTTGCATATTCTTGGGGGATTTGAAAGAGGAGATCTAGATCTACAACCTCATCCAATCCATTCCTCCTCTAAGTGAGGGGATCTCTTGGGATCTAGATCTTGGAGTCATTTGTTGATTTCCTCCATTGTTCTTCCTCTCTAATCTCATCCTAGCATTTGTTGCTTTGGTGAGATTTGAGTGTGAAGGATTTGAACACCTCTAGTGTTCTTGCTTTGCATCATTGCATAGTGTTGAGCTCTCCACCACGATTAGTTCGAGTGAGAGACCGTGAGCTTGTTACTCTTGGAGGGAGACCTCCTAGTTGGCTTGGCGGTTGGTGCTCCGGTGATCTCTTCAAGGAAGATTGTGAAGAGGCCCGGGCTTCTCCTTCGTGGAGCTTGTGAAGTGGTTTTGGAGCTTGCCATCTCCGGAGTGGAGGAAAAGCTAACCATAAGGAAAGGGCCATTATCCTTCGTGGGTTTGGCTCGGAGAAGAAGGTGAGCCTTCGTGGCGTTGGGGAATCCTTCGTGGGACCTCCACCTCTCCAAACGTGACGTACCTTCTTGCAAAGGAAGGGGACACGGGAATACATCTTCGTCTCCGCGTGTCTCGGTTATTTCTATACCCGAGCTTACTTTCCATGTGATAGCCATCGTGCTTGAAGTACATATATCTTGCTATCACTTGTGCTACATTTATCTTGTGCCTATCTTGCTTAGCTCTAGTTGTTATTGTGGCACATAGTTGAGCCTAGCATATTTAGGTTTTGTGCTTGTAAAATAAACGTTAGTTTAATTCCGCATTCTTACAAGCCAAATCCATAAGAGTTTTTAAAAACGCCTATTCACCCCCCCCCCTCTAGGCGACATCTCGTCCTTTCAATTGGTATCAGAGCAAGGTCTCTCCTTGTTTAAGGCTTCACCGCCTTGAGAGTAAAGATGTTTGCTAGTAATATAGTGCACAATGACACAATTATCCTTGATGGCACAAATTATCTTTTGTGGAGAAATTGCTTGCTTTGTAATCTTCAGACCTTGTGTCCAAATATAGAGCAATTTCTAGATGTAGGTTTTTCTCCTCCGATGGATCCTCAAAATCTATCTTTAGAGGATGAGAAAAACTTACATCTTGAAGCTCAAGTATCTAATGAGCTTTTGTTCTCCTTGAGACCAGATTTTCGTAGGTTCTTGATATTTATAAAGCGAAAGTCCTCTCATGAGATGTGGATCAAGCTTAAGGAAATGTTTGGTGGATCCATTTCTCATTTGGTCGGTGGTGTCTCCGAGGAGCTCTCTTCCCCTTCACATCATGAAGAGCTCCAAGTTGCTTCCACCTCCGGCCGTGATGTATTATCATATTCATCCACTTCACCAACGTGTGGCAAGACACAAGGTAATGATATGGTGAGTGGTGAGGAAAATTGCAATGTTGATATTGTGCTCAATAATGATGATTCTTCATCTCTATCCCATTGTAATGTTTCCTCATTGGACTTAAACACATCTAGCACTAAAAATAATCTACATGCTTGTGTTGATAGTCCTTGCATATCATGTGTAAATTGCTTACATAGATCTCATGATGATATGCTTGCCTTGTCTTGTTTCCATAATCAAAATGCTTCTATTTCCTCTAGTTGTTTGTTGACTAACAATGTAGAGGAAACCGAACACTCTATGGATCAAGACACAATTTCAAATGGGGATTCAAGAATATCCTCATCTTCATCCTCCGGTATGCACATGTGCCTTATGGCAAATGGATCAAAGGTATCTCTTACTTTGACTCCGAACACATCCTCTAATGATGAGAGTGATGATGATAATGATGATGATGAAGAATATAACATTTTGTTGCATGAGATGGGGCTTGTATATGCTTCTCTTCATGGTAATAAAGAAGCTCGTGCTAGTCTCGAACACTCTATGGAAACCATGAATAAATACAAGGAAACCATAGAGGAGTTGGAGTCCCATGTTGAAAATGGGAGAATGAGATTCAATCTCCTCAAGCAAGAGCTGAAAAATGAGAAGCATACTAATTTCCTTCTCACACAAAAAATTGAATCCTTTGAGCTTGAAAAGGAAAATCTTGTTGATGATGCTTGTGCTACTAACTCTACTTCTTGTGAAGCATCTACCTTAGAGGAGAATGTTGAGCTAAGGGCTCAACTTGAGTTGCTAACTAGCAATTATAGGAAATTGGAAGAAAGACATGAAAAGCTCTTGGGCTCTCATAATGATCTTCTAATCTCCTATGATGGGCTAAAGTTAGCTCATGAGGCAAGTATCACTAAGGTAACATCTTGTGAGCCTCATGTGGACATTAGCACAATCTCTACTACAAATGCTATATTTCCATGTGCTAGTCCTAGTAATCCATCTAGTCAAACTATTGATACACCTTGTGTTGGATTACTTGCTTTGCCTTGTTGCTCTAACAATGAAGCTTCTACTTCCTCTAGTACTTGTATTTCTACTAACCATGTAGAGGAAATCAAAGAGCTCGAGGCCCAAATCCTTTCTTTGAAGAAAGACTTGGAAAAGCATCATGAAGGGAAATCCGCACTTGACAAGATGCTAAGTGTGCAACAATCCCCCAATGACAAGAGTGGACTTGGATTCAACTCCAATAACAAGAACAAGTCCAAGAATAAGAGCAACAAGAAGAAGGGCCAAGAACAAGTCAAGGATCCGACCAAGATTGTTTGCTTCAAGTGCAAGGTTGAAGGGCATCATGTTAGATCATGCCCATTAAAGAAGAAGAAGCGCTTGAGTGAGAAGCAACAAGGGAAACGGCCACAATGTCAAGCTCAAGCTCAAGCTCGACCTCAAGTTGAAGATAGGCCACTTCTCAAGAAGAATCAAGATAAAGTTCCCCAAGAAAAGAAATCAATAAATAAGAGAAAGGGGAACACTTGCTACTTATGTTGTGAGAAGGGGCACTTTGCCTCTTCATGCTTAAATGGTACCTTATCTAACCCTATAATTGTTGATGATGATTATTCTCTAGGGAAGGATAAGGATGGCAATGTGTTTGCCAAGTTTGTTGGAACTCAAAGTGGTTTCAAGAAAAAAACCATTTGGGTTGCCAAGCCTATTGTGACTAACCTCTTAGGACCCAACTTGGTTGGGGACCAACAAGCTCAAACTTGATCAATAGGTGTAGTGGAGGGCATTGGAGACTTGGCTACTTCATGAAGAATTAAGGGATCTTCATATATTATATCTTTATCAAGCCAAGTCATAAGGATTATCATCTATATCTTATATCCAATGTTCCTCTTTGCGGTAACTTATACTTCAACTCTTCATGTTTATTGTAAGTTACTTGCCCCTTTGCATGTTTGGTTTTGTACCAAATATGTGTGTGTACTTGCCTATCTTGTGTATTCAAGTATGTTTGTTTGACTCATCATTTACTTGTGTATTGTTTTGAGCCCAATGCATCTTGATGATATCTTATTTGGCTCTCTTTGAGTGATTAATGGAACATCTCATTTTGGGGGAGTGATATGCATTGTGCATATCTCTTTCTTTAAAATGTGTGTACATGGGTGCCACCACTTAGTATTGATATTGCAAGATTATCTAGTCACTATTTGGTGTGTCATACTCATGAGAAATTCTAATTCTAAATGTCCACTAATCATCTCTAGTCAAATTTTAATTGCCCCTTGATTAGAAGAAATGTTTTATCACATTATGTGGGAGTAATATGTTTTGTACATATCACAAGCCTAGAAAATGTGAACATATGAGGTTATGCCACTTATAGTTGATGCTCTTAATTATCTTGTTCCTAGGTGGCATGTTTGCTTAAACAAGCTCCACTTTTATTAAAAAGCTTTTATTACTCATCTTATGGGTTCTTGTTTGAGTAAGAAATTCTTGGTGCGGTTTTTCCTCAAATACATATCTCTATATCTTATTTGGGACACCGTTTGCTTCAAGTTATCCTAATCATTGCCGTGCGTGATTGTTTGACTAGTTGAAGCTATCAAGAATCTTCATCTGTGCATAGTGCTTAATTCTATATACTTATCCTATGCCTTTTATTGTGAAGTTGACCCTTACTATCATTGTCGATATACCACCGGAAGTTAATTCCAATATTCTCATTGTCTTTGACAATCGATAACCTTGTATGTGGTTAATTTTATGGATCACCTTCACCTTGGATTGCTTCTTATTGCCTTATTTTATTTCCAAGAAATCTTTTGTTGCTCCCATGTGTCTTCCTTGTCCCTTTGAAAAATCTTTTGATAAATTCTCTTGATTCATATCAAGTGTTGGTTTTGGAAGACAAACCTTTTCTTTACGGTACATTGTGCCATTGTGAAAAGTGTAGAGGGTTTGGTTTATTTGTTCGAACCTTGCTCTTTTGGGAGTGTGTTATCTCATTCCTTCTTACATGTTTTATTTGCTTGAATGAGATAAATCTTTGAGCATGTGTGGCTTTATTTATCTTTTATGCTCAATGTTTTCTACTTAGTTCATTTGTTGAACTTTGTTGAACAAATCTTTTGTGATTTGCTTCTTTGATATAATTTGAACAACAAATTTGTTTGGGCACATCTTTATGCCTTCTTGAATTCATTTGGTATTTTGTCCAAAGTGTATCTTTCTTGGATCTTTAAAGTCTTTGTGCATGCGTATATGTAATTTGTTTATACTTGTAGCATGTTTGCTTTCTTTGATCCATTATATAGGGTATACTCCATCAAATCCTAAATGGCTAAGATGTGCATGAAATTCCAACTTCATCTATAAATATGCATATATTTATAGGGAGTGTATCCTATGTATTGTGGTTAGTCTAACCATTTTGGACCCAATAAGTTTGGGGACCAAGATGTAGTTGAATGTTGTTTTAGGTACATTGGAGATGCAATGGAGGCTTGTCTCATCTATAAGGAAGGTGTTGTCACCATATGAGAATTGGAGCCAAGCTAGGATGATCGATGAACTCTTATCTACTACATCATGCCATTGCTATCTCGGTAACAAGTATCTTATTCATGCATACTCATATAGCATCCAACCTCTTGTAGGTTGCATCTTGGCATGAAATTCTTTATTTCGAAAATATTGCGGTTCTTGAAAAATCCTTTTTAAAGAAAACTTCTTATTGTACATTTGAGTAATTTGAGAAGATGCATACGATAGGAATATATATATATCATGTTTATGATTCACCTATCCCAAATATGCCCTCTAGCAATTTATTGCATATCAATTCCTCAAAGAGCTCTTATGTGCAATATTGATGAAATTGCGAAATAAATCCGTATTTGTGATACTTGTTGCCTTTCTCAAAATATTCCAACTAGCTTTACTTCCCTTATTGTTAGTTGCGATGTTTTTGAGATTTTGTTGGTTGAAGTTCATACATATACCATAAGTGAAAATTTGGAGCCATAGGCTATATATGCTTTTAAGCAAACATCCTTTGGTATACTTTATGACTTCATCTTGGATATCGTGTCTTATTTATTTTATTAACCTCTTGTGTGTGCATGTTTCTTTATGGATCATCTTGTCCACTTTAGAAACTTATATACATGAGGGCGTTAATCCATCATCTTGATATCCTTGTTCTTTGCCGACCATCTTCTTATTCTTTTGATTTTAGTGGTGTTGGTAAAGAATATTTATGAGTGCTTGGTTTATTTTTATCTTCATGCACTCATATCTCGTATTGTTGGACTCAAGTTGTTCTTGATAAGCATATTCTCATTATCTTGTTTATGTTCTAAATGATATAGAGGGAGTGAGGATTCCATATTTGTGCATATTGTATTCAAATGCAAACATTCTAAATTATGCACGAACCTTGGGGAGCTTCCTTATTTCACTTAGAGCACTATATCTCTCTTATCATGACATCTTTGTTTGTCCAATTTGATCTTTGATTGCTTGCTTTATTTGTTAAAGCTTTCTTCACCATGTTATCCTTGTGCAATCTTTGATCCTCAATATAGTTTGACTTCCTTCAAGTATTCGTCATTGGATATGTGCATTTGATTCCACTCAAATTATGAGAAGTGTACACCGTGTCGTTGCCTATTCGACGGTACTCCAGAGGAGGGATCCTCATGGAGGGAAGAAGAAGTAGGGGCCATTGGGCGGAGAGTCCTCGGGACGGTGGTACGCGATTTACCCAGCTTCGGAACACCTGCACGAGGACAGGGCCTACTGCTGCTTGTCTGGAATTATCTGGGCGCTTTCGCATTGTTACAATGAGTTGTGGTTGTCTCGTGTCTAGCTCGAGATCTGCCCTAAGGGCTCCCAGGATCCGGCTTATATAGGCGCCCAGATCTAGGGTTTCTATGGAGAGTCCTACCCAGAATACAAGTTGCCTAACTACGGAATATTACATTGCCGCGTACGTCAAGGATCCACCTATGCCTAACTTGTCATCATGGATCCGGCTTCCTTCATGGGCCTTCACGGATCTGACTCCTGGCATAGACCTCCAAGGATCCGGCTACCTCCATGGGCCTCCAAGCATCCGGCTACCTCAGTAGGTCGGTTCGGATCCGGCTACCTCAGTAGGTCGGTTAGGATCCGGCTCCTTGTTCCTGGGCTGGACATCTTCCATCTTGATCAACAGCAACTGGGCCGCCCGATGGGCCATATGCCATCACCACCATCTGTGGGCCACCCGGGCTTGCCGGAATCGGACCATGTCGATGGTATACCTATGAAGTATATCCACAACAGTAGCCCCCGAAGTTCTCCGAGATTCATCGTTCTTCCGTCCAGCTCAGCCTGCGCATGTATCTTCATCCTTTGGTCGGAATGAATAACAGAGAATCTTGAAGGACTCCCAAACTTCATATCTCCAACCAAGTATTGGTCGGAAACTTCATGATCCAATGGTCAGATTCTTCGAAGATTCCATCCAACGGTCACTTCACATAATCTTCGGTATGGATCCGACTAGCCAAATGTAGGTTCGGATCTGACTAGCCAAAATATAGGTGCGGATCCGACTACCGAAATATAGGTGCGGATCCGACTACCAAAATATAGGTGCGGATCCGCCGACCAAAAATGTAGGTGCGGATCCGGCTACCAAAAATTGGATGCAGATCCGGCTACCAAAAATTGGATGCAGATCCGGCTACCAAAAATAGAGGTGCGGATCCGGCTACCAAAAATTGAGGTGCGGATCCGGCTACCAAAATTTAGGTGCGGATCCGGCTACCAAATATTGAGGTGCGGATCCGGCTACCAAATTTTAGGTGCGGATCCGGCTACCAAATTTTAGGTGCGGATCCGGCTACCAAAATTTAGGTGCGGATCCGACTAACAAATATAGGTATGGATCCGGCTAGTTAGCCGGATTTTTGCCATCTTGAAAATTTTCTTGACATAACCATATGTAGCCCCTGAGCGTTGAGTCGGCTTGCTCCAAGGAGACTCGATGCTCAAAAACTTAGCCCCCAAGCGTCAAGGTGGAAATTTTTCGGTTTGTTGCTCCAAAGAGAACTTCATCGATGTAGCCCCAGAGCGCCAAGGTGAATTTACTTCAAAATCCGGCTTGGAGCTCTTAGAGTAGCTTTATCTTTATATGTGACTTAGGAATAGCGTAAATCCCAAGCATCTAGGCGGAAATTTCCAGCACTGATACTCGAAAGGAAAATACACTTTTCACCTAAGATCAAATCGCAGCCCCCGAGGGTTGGTTCCGGCTAAGCATAGCGGAATAAAGACTCAAGTTGCTTTTCCAGCTGTGCACGCTACGGATCCGCCTAACCTTCTCTCATATGGATCCGGCTAGCTTCCCCTGGGCTTCACGCGAGTGCTAGGCCAGCTTGAAAACACCTTAGTTCGAGGACTGTTGAAGGTCCAAGCGTCATGTACCTGATACATAAACATAAACATAAAAACACATTTGTATTAAATTGTTTCTTTGATCATGTTCAACGAACAAATGTAAGGCGGAACAAAAACGGCCTTTGAACAAATGTTTTAAAGCTGAAACTATGCAGCAGTTGAATAACATAAAACTATCAAGGCGGAAACAACTCGACTATCTTGAACAGTTAATGTAATTTATATGTTTTAAGCAAGTGCTGGTTTATCCGTTCTTCTGGTTTATATGCTTGACTTTTCGCGAGACGGCGAACTTTAAACACAGGCTGAGGCGATAGCGCTTAATAGCGAAACAATCAAGAACCTCAGAAACAGAGGCCGGCTTTAAGTACCGAGATGTCACTACTAAGGAATCCACACATAAAACAACAGAAAACGCGTAGGCCAGAAAACTTAAGCTAACGCCCGAAGGCGGAATTTTTGCAGCGTACTGGAGCCTTAAGCGGCCAAAACAGTACAAAGTTTTTCACGAGCGCGAGGCAAATCGTGGAAAAGATATGACCAACAGTGAAAGCGGTAAAAGACTCAGGATATGAGTGAACCAATCTTAATCTCATGATCATAAAATTTTAAAATATTAAATATAAATAGGGACTTAGCTGTTTGGAGCGGAGTCAACGGGTCGGTCGTGGCGGTTTTTCTTCGGCGTTCCGCCGAGCCGGTGCGAGATTGATTATCGCGGTGGTCCTGTAGGTGCGGATCCAATCACCAAAATATAGGTGCGGATCCGGCTACCAACAATTAGGTGCGGATCCACCTACCAAAATTTAGGTGTGGATCCGACTTCCAAAAATTTAGGTGCGGATCTACCTACCAAAATTTTGGTATGGATCCGGCTACAAAAATATAGGTGCGGATCCGACTACCAAAAATAGGTATGGATCCGGCTACCAAAATATAGGTCCGGATCCGACTACCAAAAACGTAGGCGCGGATCCGGCAACCAAAAATATATAGGTGCGGATCCAACTACCAAAAATGTAGGCGCGGATCCGGCAACCAAAAATAGGTATGGATCCGGCTACCAAAATATAGGTGCGGATCCGACTACCAAAACCAGGATTTGAAATTTTCAGATCTAAGGCGGAGTCTTCCTTAGGAAGGTCCAGCAACTCAGATCGAATCTTTGCAGCTACGTCCAGCTCAGCGGCGGACGTAGATGTGTATCCCGCCGATTGGGATGATGAAGAACTTGACGGGGTCTGTCCTAGCCGGAATCCAGAACTCGTCTGGAGGGACGATCGGAAAGTTGCCGGCGTACAAGACACGCCCCACTGCGATGGAGTCGTTGAAGCTTCCCATGGCGGAACCCTCCCGGTTCCAGCCTCCAGACGCCGCTGGCCCCACGGTGGGCGCCAACTGTCGTTGCCTATTCGACGGTACTCCAGAGGAGGGATCCTCATGGAGGGAAGAAGAAGTAGGGGCCATTGGGCGGAGAGTCCTCGGGATGGTGGTACGCGATTTACCCAGCTTCGGAACACCTGCACGAGGATAGGGCCTACTGCTGCTTGTCTGGAATTATCTGGGCGCTTTCGCGTTGTTACAATGAGTTGTGGTTGTTTCGTGTCTAGCTCGAGATCTTCCCTAAGGGCTCCCAGGATCCGGCTTATATAGGCACCCGGATCTAGGGTTTCTATGGAGAGTCCTACCCGGAATACAAGTTGCCTAACTACGGAATATTACATTGCCGCGTACGTCAAGGATCCACCTATGCCTAACTTGTCGTCATGGATCCGGCTTCCTTCATGGGCCTTCACGGATCTGACTCCTGGCATAGACCTCCAAGGATCCGGCTACCTCCATGGGCCTCCAAGGATCCGGCTACCTCAGTAGGTCGGTTCGGATCCGGCTACCTCAGTAGGTCGGTTAGGATCCGGCTCCTTGTTCCTGGGCTGGACATCTTCCATCTTGATCAACAGCAACTGGGCCGCCCGATGGGCCATATGCCATCACCACCATCTGTGGGCCACCCGGGCTTGCCGGAATCGGACCATGTCGATGGTATACCTATGAAGTATATCCACAACATATTGGCTTTCTAAATTTTTCACCCATTTTGGCACTTGATGCCAATGGGGGAGAAGTTTAGAGGGTTTAAGGGAATGGTTTTATACTTAAGTTTGGTTTGTGCTTAAGTGTTTTGCCTCTCATGCATTCCATATTTATATGTCTTGCATGGTTGTATATATATAGTAGAAAACTGTCCCGAAGGTCCCGAAGGTTAATCTTGACAATGTATGCAATGAATTCATGTTCATCACACGTGCATACATTGTGGGGGAGTTTGTTCTATATATGTTGGTTCTACTCACATCCCTTGCATTAGTTGTAGTTGTGTGAGTAGAGCTGGTTTTGATATGGACTAGTAGCTTCGTGTTACTTGACCATATCAAATACTACCTCTTGTATACAACTTATTCTCGGATAAGTTGCAAACTTGTTTCTAATATTCATTATATAAACCCTCTTATTGTGGTTGTCATCAATTACCAAAATGGGGGAGATTGTAAGGGTATATTGTCCCTATGTGTGGTTTTGGTAATTAGTGACAACCCCTATTGTCGTCGTGGTGAACAGACAGATGCCATGGGATGGCTTGAGTTGGGGCCGAATGTGCGCTAGAGGATTCGGGGGAGGGTTTCCGGAAGGATAGCCGGATGCTTTCCTGAAGAACTTGGCCTTGGCCAGAGGTTGAAGAAGAAGAACACACTGACTATTCCTCCTTCAGATCTCTCTATTCCTCGATCACAAGAGATTACAGGTTTCTGGTTACACGCTACCGCTCAAGACGTATCAGCTGTCCCCGTGCAAGGGTGTGCCCCCTCTCCTTATATAGGGGAGAGGGTGGCTTACAGGGGAAGAAACCCTAGGAAACCCTAACGGCATCTTTGACTGGACAAACTACTTTACAAAGCCACTTTGGCTACCGGTGACGCCGGTATCTCTTTAATCAGGAGCTGTGACATCCTCCGGTACCTTTTACGTCACCTTCTGCTTTAGGCATCAGGGCTTCGTTTAAAGCTGAAGTGCTTCGCTCATCCTTGTCCTCTAGTTCTGGAGAGAATCTTTGACCAGCCTTGCCGACGTGCTACAGTGTAGCCCGTACCGGTACGCCGGTACCTTCTTAGCCGGTTCCGGTATACCCCTCCTGGGATACCGGCATGATTCACTTTGCCTAAAACCAACTCTCTTTATCCGGAATAACTTTTAAACCGGTATCTTGATGGCTCAAACCACCCGGTTTGGCATGCCTTTGGCATACCGGGGGTCATCCCCCCAACATTAGTCCCCGAAGCTGGTATAGTCCGGCGGATCCTATCCGACGGACCATGCCAGGTTCTTATTGCTCAAGGTACCGGTTTAACTTTTCCGGTAATCAACTCAAACCTTCCGGCGTCTTTGCCGGAACCATCTTATGATACCGAACTTAGCGAAAGCTTCCGGTACAATTTTCCGGTTGCCTTGCTATTCAAAACTCCTCGACGAAGTCGTGAATATATCGGAAACAGCACCTGTCAGAGACATGCGCACTGTTTCTGACGCCACAGCGTCAGGGGTCATTTCCCTTCGGCTTCTGCGTCCGCATTAATTGCTCCACACCGGATCCTCGCTGCTGTTCCGGATCCGTGCGGCCTCCCTGTGGCTTTCTGTTTTCCGCGCGGGTACTATCGCGCCACGTGGCAGCCCACGAACCGAACCATCGTGGCCCAGCGGTTGCCGGCCCACGACCTCCTCTCTCTATTTAAGGGGGCGGTGGTTCCACTTCGTCTCCTTCCCCGCATTTGCAACTCCCAGAACACTTCGAGCCCTTGCCCTCTGCTCTCCTCTCGCCGCCGGTCGACGCCAAGCTTCGTCTCTCCGCCAAGGCTCGCGAAGAAACTCCGCTGCGCTTTGCCCCGCCGAGATTCACCGAAGCTTCTCCGCCGCTTCCGTCCAGAGCACCACCCCAGCAACTCTTTTCCCTTCCTCATCTCTGTTCATCTTCGCCGCATCTCCGGCGACCGTCGTCCTCAACATCCTCCGCCTCAGGTTAGCATCAACTCCTCTACACTCTCTCCCCTTTGCCTTCCAGTTCTTGGGCCGATAGGGTATTTATTTCTTCTTTTCCTTTGTTTTTTCTCTTACTCGTAGATCTTTGCGAGCGAGTAGATCCGGGGAAACTTGTTTGTGGGTAGAGTTGAGCTCTTTTCAACCGGTATGTCATCCGAAGAATACGTTTCCGATTCTGCTGGCAGCAGCCACCACAGCGAGGCCTCCGACAGGCTTGAAGCCGAGATCGACCGGATGAATGTCTCCCCCTCCGTTCCAGAGGCCGGAACCAGAAGGGGCCAGGAGGCCAGCAGCTCCGGCCAAGCTTCCGGCGCGGACCCGGCGGCGATCACCCGCGGAGCCTGGAAAGGTTCCGACGTGAAGCAGCCGGAGATCGATTGGTTGTACCGCTCCCGAAGGATACCGGCAGAGGTAGCCTGCCGGCTTCCGCGCGGCGAGGTGGAACCCGCGCCCGAAGCCGGAGAGTACGTAGTTTTTTCTGCTCACTTTGAGCGTGGTTTCGGCCTTTCGGCCTCGAACTTCTTCCGAGAGTTCCTTGATTTCTACAAACTCCAACCCCATCATCTTCCTGGCAATGCCATTTTCTACCTCTCCTGCTTTGTTTCTTTCATGGAGGCCTACATAGGTCTCCTTCCCACAAAAGAAGCTTTCGCTCGCTTCTTTGGCCTTCGGATCAATTCGGTCCAAGGCAAGAACATTCCCAACCCAAAGCCTCCGGTTCAGTGCGGCTCCTGCATCATCAGTGCGCGCCAGGGGAGCCCCTTCTTCAAGTTCTCCGGTCTGGAGTCATGCCGGGCGTGGCAAGAGACCTTCTTCTACGTGAAGAACAAGGGCACCGCGGACTTCATCAATCTGCCGGCTTACATTCCGGGGACCCCGTCAAAGGCCAACTGGAAGTTCAATCCGGGGATCAACCACATCGAAACCAACCGGATTGTTCGATTCCTGGAGAAGCTCAAGATCGACTCGGACATCTGCTCCGACGATATCATCCGCGCGTTCATCTCACGCCGGGTGCTCCCTCTCCAGCGTCGGGCTCACAAGATGAGCCAGATGTGCGGTCGCCGCGATCCCACCAAGATCACCAGCTTCCCCCTAAGCAAAGAGGATGTAGTCCTCAAGGCTAGGCAAATTTGCCAAACCGAGATGCCGATGGACTGGGACTGGGGCCTCCTTCCCCTCAGCTCCTCCAATCCTCCATCCGATGAAGTAAGAGTTCAAGCAATCCGGATTGTTTTTCCGGTAGCTCCTGATGTGTGGCTAACTGTCTTTTTTCTCCTTTCCAGGTCTGCGAGCGCTTTCCTCGCATCGCTGCGGAGGCACTACAAGGCCCTCCCCGCAAGCGCCCCTTGGACGAAGTGGATCCGGATCCCTACGTGGTTGGGAACAAACACAAAATGGGCCGGACCCATACCTCGCGCCCCGGTAACTTTTCTGCCGGAGCCTCCGGTTCCGATGATGAGATCACTGTTCTTGAGGTACTTTATCTTTCGCTTCCTTATACATTGTTTTTCTGTAGATCTCCCCTCAGCCAGCGCCAACCCACAGGTTGTGGAGCACACTGCGCCCCTGCAGGCAGAGGTTGGCCAGGAGTTCCTGGACAAACTCTCCACCCGGGGCCAGAAGAAGAAGGCGCCGGCACCCGAAGCCGGTTCGAGCGATGCTCCCCCTGCCAAGCGCTCCCGGAAGGAAGTGGTTGCCGGGAAGCAAGTCACCGCCAAGCGCTACCGGAAGCGGGAGATGCCGGTTGCTTCCGGGTAAGTTTTCATTTACACTTTCCCTTTAGTTTCATGATTTCCTTTTTCCGGAAACTTTTTCCTGAACCTTCTTTTTTCTTTATCTTTTCAGTCCTGCGCTCAAGATCTCCAAGAGCGCCACCGGCATGAGGCCGGAAAACTCTGAGGATGCCGCCAGGGCCTCTCCTCCTCCACAACCAAGTCCGGTACCATCTGGTGCCGGCAAATCTCCTGCCTCCCCTCGGGGAGGCGACACAAGTGCGGGGCGCGCGGCCCCCGAACCTTCAGAACACCGCGTGGAGGAGGACCTTGTCTCTCCTCCAGAAGCTCAAGACACCGGCGTCAGCAACACTGGCGCCGGCTCCGAAGATGCCGGGAGGGCGGAACCTCTGGTTCCTCCCGTCCCGAAGAATAAAAAGAAGACAATCGCTTCCTCCCTCTCCGAGCCCGTGCCGGATCCTTCCGCGCCGGCAAGCTCTTCCGCGGCCAAGGACGCACCGGACGCTCCTGCGCCAAGTACCAACGCACCAACGGCTCCACCGGCTGCCTCTACCGGCAAGCCTACACCCCCGAAGGGCGCCAAGTCCTCCGCGCAAGATCCTGGCGCGGTGGCCACCGCCGCCAGCTCTCCCTCCTCCGGCTCGCAGTCCCTTGTACTGCATGCCGGCCGGGCCGCCGTTGTGGCCGGAGAAATGGTTCCGGCCCAGCTGGGCCGGATCACCGAACTCACCCGCGGAGGAGCCGCTTTAGGCCATCTTGCCGATTACGCTGAAAAGTGGAATCAGGCAGATCTGTCCCCAGCGACGCGCAGCCTGGGGAAGGACAAGCTGCCGGTGGCTGATCCTGCCGGCCCCTGGAGCACGGCACAGCACTTTGGCCGGCTGCGACGCGCGGTGAAAGAGTTCGACACCGCGTGGCACGACGCCAACAACAACGCGATGGTAAGTTGCACAAACTTCACAATTCTTTAAATCTATGCCGGTTGTTACTCTTTCAAGATTATATATATCTTCCCAGTCCCCGAGTTTCGGGTTAAGAGCCTAGCTCTTAGCGCGAAACTTTGTTGGAAACAAAAGAAACCGGCATTGCCAGTCCCCGAGTTTCGGGTTAAGAGCATAGCTCTTAGCGCGAAACTCTGTTTCAGTACCGGCATCCTCTAACCGGAAGCTTTTTATCTTAAACAGAGCACGTTGGATACCCGGAAGCATCTCTTCGAGGAGCTTCTGTGGGAGCATCGGGAGCTTTCCGAAGCTCACAGCAAGTGCCAAGGTTAGTTTTTTTTTTGTTTTTTTTTATTGGGCACCCGGCTTCTTTTTACCGGTTGTTTCTTTCTTTAAATACTTACAAACTCTTTGCATGCCAGCTGTTCCGGAAGCCACCGTGGAGGCTCTTACCGCTCAGCTTGCCACGCTCAAAGGTACCATTTTGTTTTTTTGCTTATCTTGCCTCTCTTTAGTCTACCGGTTTCTTTCTGTTAAACACTTTGCTCCCGGATTGAAGCTGAAAAGGAACAGCTTGCCAAGGAGCACCAACAAGCTCTGTACGCTCAGGCGAAAATCTCCGCTGAGCTGAAAGACAACCTCATGCAAGCTGAACTCCGGCATGCGCAGGAGCTCAAGGAGGCCAAGGCTGCTGCTGAGACCAAGTTGGATGAGTCTCTGAATGAGTTCACCAACGCCAGCGCAGTGCTGCGGGCGGAGCTGGAAGAAGAGAGCCGAGCGCGGAAGGCGGCGGAAGACCGGATCACCACCCTCATCACAGATCAGGGTGAATACGACCGGTTGATCATTCAGGCCGACACATGCGGCCCTCCGTAAGTTTCTTTCCTTCTTTCTGCTTAAAAGCTTATACTTTCCGGTAGTATGTCCTTATACCGGCTTCTTTTTTCTTGTTTTTCTTTTCTTGCAGAGCTCTTTCCGGATTCCCAGTCCTTCGCCCAAAAGCGGGTAATGGAACGCAGGATTGAGCACTCTCTCAGCAACCCGGATGCGCCCTGGGATCCTTATGATCACCTTGTGGCGCTGGCTGCCCGGATCTCTCACATGAGAGCCGTGGACCGGCATCTGGGTGAGCTGCCGGAGAGAGCCATCCAAATCTTCAAGGTGCTGTGGCCTGGGGAAGCCGTTCCGGGAACTCTGACGCTTCTCTCCGATCGTCTGAGGGATGCCGGGAAAAGGTTCCGGGAGTGGAGGTGCTCGTCGGCCCGTGCCGGAGCGGATGCGGCGCTACGCACCGCTTGTTCTTGGTACGAAGACCTGGATCTGGACGCTCTCCACAGCCTGCGCGGCGATGCGCCCACAGACACGGATCCGGTCTTGACTGCCAAGCGCCAGGACCGCGCCTACCGGATCGCGGAGTTCGCCCCCACGCAAACCTTCATCCCTCCTCCCCCCGGCGTCAGAGACGAAATCTCCGACGACGAGGAAGAAAACGCTGAGGACGAGGAGGATGAAGAAGCCGCGGAAGGCGAAGCTCCTCCGGAACAAGGTGAAGCTCCCGAAGCCGGCACGCAGCCTCCAAGTGCCTGAACATATTGCTATGCGTTTGTCGTACCTGTTACCTCAAAACAATGTTCATTAAATTCTACCCCGGTATGCCGGGGTTTATGGTGTAAGATAATACTCTGCCGTTCTTTTGGCTATGTTATAACATTTTATGCCGGTAAGCTATACCGGTAATCAAGCTTAAGTTTGTTGGCTATCTTAGCACTTTGCTCAATGTTTGCTTTTATCCTGCACTGTGAAGATTCCGGAATCATTTCGGCATCCAATCTGATGCACACTTGGTTCTTTTACTTTGGCTCTGCCTGCCTCTCGCAGGCTTTTTGGCGTATGAGTTCCAAAGTTCTTTTGCCAAGCAAGCACTTTCTTGAACTTAGAAATAACTCGAAATTTTGCACAAAAAACCGGTATAACCGGGGTTAGTTAAATTTTCCGGATTGCTCGTTCCCACTCCCTCTTTTCGTGGTTCACGTGCTTAGTTCTTACCGGTTTATCTTGCTTGCCATGAAGCCGGGTTTCGGACAGCAGCAGAGTCGAAGACTCCGGTAAGTTTAGCACATTACTAAACCGAAAAGAAAAAACGTTCACTAAGCAACCGGTAAACTGAAAAAATAAACATATTGGATTGATTGAGTGGTAAAGACTCCGGATTCATTCCCGCATCCAATCTAATGCACGCTTGATTCTTTTGCCAAGCAAGCACCTTCTTGAACTTAGAGAAAAAATTCGAATTCTTTTACCAAAAAACCGGTATAACCGGGGTTAGTTAAACTTTCTTCCGGATTGTTTGCTTTCGGTTTCTTTTCCATTTTTCACGTGCTTAGAACCTTCCGGTTTGTCTTGCTTGCCATGAAGCCGGGTTTCGGACAGCAGCAAAGTCGAAGACTCCGGTAAGTTTAACACACTACTAAACCGGAAAAGCTTGCCTTAAGCAAACAAACCAGTACACGGAAAAAATAAACATATTACATGCAATTTCGGTAGAGGCAGTCCCCGAGATTCATTCGAGGTGCCGGCATCTTTTATTCATAGCAAATAAGGTACAAAAAAGAACTTCTTACAGCACATCTTCAGGAGTAGAAAGGACGCAGCAAAGCTATGTTCCATGGGCGTTTGGTTTCCTCTCCTGACCTGTCCGCCTTTCCCTCCTTTGATTCCTGTGCATCGATCAAGTAATAGGCATCATTGTGCAGAGCCTTGCTCACAATGAAAGGTCCTTCCCACGGAGGTGAGAGTTTGTGGCGCCCCTCAGTGCGCTGCACCAAGCGTAGCACCAGGTCCCCTTCCCGCAACACTCGCGGTTTAACCTTCCGGCTATGATAGCGTCTGAGGTTCTGCTGGTATATGGCTGTTCTTGCCAAAGCCAGTTCTCTTGCCTCTTCTAGCAAGTCCACATCATTTTCTCGGGCCTCTTTTACCTCTTCTTCGGTATAGAGTTGAACCCTCGGTGAATCATGTAAGATATCGGTTGGTATCACGGCCTCTGCCCCATAAACCATGAAAAAAGGAGTGTATCCGGTTGACCGGTTCGGAGTCGTTCTTATGCTCCACAGCACTGATGGTAGCTCATCAAGCCAACATCCCGGTGTCTTTTCAAGCGGTTCAATGAGCCTGGGTTTGATACCGGAAAGCACTAAAGCATTGGTTCTTTCCACCTGGCCATTGCCTTGCGGGTGCGTGACTGAGCACAAATCCAGCCGGATATTATTATCCTCACAAAATCTTTTGAACTCACCTTGAGCAAAGTTTGAGCCATTATCAGTGATAATGCTATGCGGGTATCCATACCGCAAGATAACATCTTTTAAGAATTTCACCGCCGTGTGCCCATCACATTTTGCGATAGGTTTCACCTCAAGCCACTTGGTAAACTTATCCACCATCACTAGGATGTGGGTCATGCTCCCCCTTGCAGTTTTGAATGGGCCAACCATGTCCAGGCACCAAACGGCGAATGGCCAAGTTAACGGTATAGTTTTTAAGCCGGATGCTGGGGTATGGTTTTGCTTGGCGTACCTCTGGCACCCATTGCATTTCCGTACCAAATCCTCAGCATTCTCCAGTGCAGTGGGCCAATAGAATCCGTGCCGGAACACTTTTGCCACCAGCGCCCTTGATGAGGCATGATGCCCACATTCTCCTTGGTGAATTTCCACCAGCATCTCTTTTCCCTCTTCCGGTTCCACACATCTCTGGAGGACACCGGTAACACTTCTTTTGTACACTTGTCCATTGATGATGGTATAAGCCTTGGACCTCCTCTGGATCCTTCTTGACTCGCTTTCGTCAACCGGCAGGGTGCCGTTGATCAGGAATTCCTTAATAGGTTCAACCCAAGCTGGCGCTTCCCGAACCAGAAACACTGGTACATCTACTTCCATATTGTCCACCAGCATAGCTTCTTCCGGCTTGGATCCGGCAGTCCCCGGGTTTACCGGAACAGTCCCCGGGTTTCCTTCGTCAATGTCCATTGGCACAACGTGTGACTCCGGTACAAAAATTGACTCAGATTCCGGACTCGGTTTGATCGATGGCGCTCTTAGGTGTGCCAAAGCTATTCCGGGAGGAATTTCCTGCCTGGAGGAGCCCAACTTAGAAAGCGTATCCGCGGCTTCATTTTCCGCCCGCGGCACATGGTGAAACTCACATCCCTCGAAGAATCCGGCAATCTTTTGCACATGAAACCGGTATGAGGTCATGTTGGCATCTTTTGCGTCCCAATCTCCGGAACACTATTGCACCACAAGATCTGAATCGCCGTAGCAAATGATCCGGTGTGCACCGATTTCTTTTGCGACCTTGAGCCCATGAATTAGAGCCTCATACTCAGCGACGTTGTTTGATGCCCTGAAATGCACCTGTAGAACATACCGGAGGTGGTCTCCCTTAGGTGAAGTAAGAACTACACCGGCACCTAGACCCTCTTTGAGCTTGGATCCATCAAAGTGCATTTTCCAGTATTCTATTTTGTGTTCCGGCGGTCTGTATTGCATTTCCGCCCAATCGACCAGAAAATCGGCCAAGGCTTGTGATTTTATGGCATCTCTTCTCTCGTATACCGGTACATACGGCGATAGCTGAATTGCCCATTTGGTAATCCTGCCGCTAGCATCTTTGTTGCACATGATATCTGAAATGGGTGCCTCGCTCACCACCTTCATGGGGTGCTCTTCAAAGTAATGTTTGAGCTTTGTGGCGGCCATGAACACGCCGTAGGTCATTTTTTGGAAGTGAGGGTAGTTTTTTTTTTGAGAGGGAGAGCACCTCGCTCAGGTAGTATACCGGCCTTTGCACGGTTTTTCCTTCCTCTTCTCTTTCTACCACAACCACAACACTCACGACCCGGTTTGTTGCTGCTATGTACAACAGCATGGGTTCCCTTTCCAAAGGCGAAGCCAATACTGGTGCCGTTGCTAGCATTTCCTTTAGTTCTTTGAACGCAGCGTCTGCCTGCGGGGTCCAAACGAAGGTATCGGATTTTTTCATCAGAGCATACAGCGGCAAAGCCTTTTCGCCCAACCGGCTTATAAACCGGCTTAGCGATGCCAAGCTTCCGGTAAATTTCTGCACATCTTTGAGATCTTGTGGTATGGTCATTCTTTCGATGGCCCGGATTTTTACCGGATTAACCTCTATCCCGCGGCTTGACACGAGAAAACCGAGCAGTTTACCGGCAGGAACGCCGAAAGTGCATTTTGCCGGATTAAGTTTCATCCGGAACCTTCTCAGGTTATCAAACGTTTGTCCCAGATCGCTGATCAGGGTTTCTTTTCCCTTTGTTTTTATCACGACATCGTCAACATAGACTTGCACATTTTTTTCCAATTTGGTCAAACAAACATTTTTGCATACAGCGCTGGTACGTTGCACCAGCGTTGCGCAAACCGAATGGCATAGTAACATAGCAATAAGCCCCGTGCGGGGTAATGAACGTAGTTTTTATTTGATCTTCCTTTTTCAGGGGAATCTGGTGGAAACCGGAATAAGCATCTAGGAAAGACAACAGCTCACAGCCAGCAGTAGAATCGATCACTTGATCAATCCGGGGTAAAGGGAAAGGATCTTTCGGGCAAGCCTTGTTCAGGTTGGTATAGTCGATGCACATGCGCCACACTTTTGGAGCTTTTGGGTCTTCCTCTTTTTTCTTCTCGACCAGCACCGGATTGGCCAGCCACTCGGTGTGCAGTACCTCCACGATGAAACCGGCAACTAGCAACTTTGTTACCTCTTCCCCAATGATTTTCCTCCTGTCTTCAGCGAACCGGCGTAAGGGTTGTCTCACAGGCCTCGCATCCTTCCGGACATTTAGAGAGTGCTCAGCCAACTCCCTCGGAACACCTACCAAGTCATCAGTAGACCAGGCAAAGATATTCCGATTCTCACGGAGGAAGTTGACGAGCGCGCTTTCCTATGCCTCACCCAGGCCAGCACCGATACGGACGGTACGCTCAGGGTATGCCGGGTCCAGCGCGATGTCTTTTGTCTCCTTGGTTGGCTTAAACGCCGGTGTGCCCAAGTTGCCACTCATTGCTGCTAAGCTCAACTGTGAGGACTGAGCCAGCGCAACTGCAGTTTGTATCCTCCTTTTTTCCTCTGCAATCACCAGCGATTCTGCCAGATTTGATCCGGCGGAAGCGGTTTCCAGCGAGATCTTGTAGTTACCCACCACAGTTAAGGGTCCACAAGGTGCCGGCATCTTCATCTTGAGATATGCCGTATGAGTTGAGGCCATGAACGCAGCCAATGCCGGTCTCCCCAGCAGTGCATGGTAGGGACTGTCTAGGTCCACCACCTCAAACAGAAGATTTTCAACCCGGCAATTATCACGTCCTCCAAACGATACATCCACCCGGACTTTTCCCATGGGCGAACAGGACAACCCCGGAACGATTCCGTGGAATGTTGTGTGAGTTGGCTGAAGCATGTTTTCTGTTATCCCAAGCGTATGCATGGTGTGCCGGTACATGATATTTATGTTGCTCCCATTGTCTATCAGCACTTTGCTGAACTTGACACGAGTCGTTGGCCCATGCATGATTGGGTCCACTACGAGAGCGTAGCCACCCGGATTCGGCATTATCTTAGGGTGATCCTTGAATGACCAGGTAATTTCCTGATCTGACCACAGCATGTATTTTGGAACTGCCGGCATCACCGCGTTCACTTCCATGGAACGGCGATGCATGCTTTGCTTGTCTGTTGGCTCAGTAACGAACACAACGCAGCACATATCCGGGTCCTGGTAAACATTCCGGCCTAAAGGTGCCGGTGGTGGTGCTTGGTTAAAACCTTGTGCCACCTGGTGAACTTGTTGCTGTTGTTGCCGGTTTGGCTGAGGCTGTACCGGTAGAGCATTTGCTCCGGTAAGCGGAGGTGGTGGTGGTAGTCTTCCGGTACCCTGATCATTCGCATCTTTCACCATGCCTCTCTCCATCAACCTCTTGGTCCAAGTGCAATCTTTTGTCAAATGGTTAGCAGGTCTTGCGGGATTCGGTGTGTGCCACCGGCACGGCTGATCCATAGCGGATTCCATGGTGTACCTCTCATCATTTTGCCATGGTTTCTTTTCAACCCATTGTTTTTTAGGACCCGCCCACGGCTGCGATCCGGTTTTTTTGCCTCTGGCTTCCATCGGCGCCGGAATTATCCTGCACCGCAGCTACTTGCTGCGGACCATACCTCCGATCCGGGAAATCTTCCCTTCTTTTGTTATGCCGGTTGTCCCGGTATTGCTCTTGACGCGGTTGGCTCGTTTGCGCCGGTTCAGCTTGAACCGCCGGCTGCATTGGGTCTCCCAATGCGTAGCTATCTGCCACACGTATCATTTCTGCCAAAGTTGCCGGCATGTTCCTCTGCAGTTTTTGCCACAGAGGTGAACCTCTTCTGCACCCATTGCAAAACCAAGCAATGGCCTGTGCCTCGATCACTCCCTCACAGGAGTTCCTTGTGGAGTTCCACCGGGTCAGGTAATCCCGGTCTGTTTCATTTGAGCGCTGTACGCACAAGGCGAGCTGCTGTGGCCTGTTTGGCCTCCGGTATGTGCTGCTGAAGTTGCTTACGAAAGCTTCCTCAAAGTCCAACCAGCCATTTATGCTTCCTGCCGGCAGGTTGTTAAGCCAAATGCGTGCCGGTCCTACCAGGAAGGATGGTACGATTCTTACGGCCCAACGCCGGTTTCCTCCACCTCTCACGGTTCCACCGCCGCCAGCGACGTATACCGCGGTTACGTAATCCGCGAGCCAGTCTTCCGGCTTAGTGGTGCCATCATACGTTTTTGTGTCGCGGGGCAACTGGAAGTTGCGAACCGGTGGTTCCTCTTTCATGATTCGTGGACCAAAGCATTTCGGACCCGGAGGACCTTCTGCCTCGATCATCTCAGATAAATACACCCTGTCCAGCCTGTGCCTCGCATCCCGGCCTGGCAGGCATCTTTCTCCTACGCGTACCCCCAGAGGGTTCCGGTAGGCTGCGACTCTTTCAGTTCCGGAATCAGCCTCATCGTAACATTCCGGTACCGCGGCTCTTGCCTGCCGGTACCTTGGTGGAGGCATTTCCTCCTCATCATAAGCTGCTCTCACTGCACGATAATTTTGCCCGGCTTCATCTCTACCGGCATAATCATTTCCGGCATAGCCATTTCCGGCATAGCCACGAACTGCCCATTGGCTTTTTCTACCGGCCTCATGTTGCCCGGCTTGTTGTTTTCCGGCAAGTACCGGATCATATACAGTCATTTGCTGTGCATTCACATCTTTTTCTCTTTTTCTGTCCGGATGGGGGGACGATGCCTGCCCATGGGACTTGCTTCCGGCATTTTTTGCCGAACGCACAGATCTCGATGCCGCAGCTTTGTTCATTTTGGCAAGCTGCTCAGCATTTTGTTCCTGTATCATGTCCAGCAACTCCCTAACACGATCTTGCTGTTTTGCTAAAGCATCTCCGGTAAGCGAGTCACACAGTTCTACTGCAGCCCTAGCAGCTTTTATGGTTTTATCCGGGCTACTGTACTTAGGTTTTTCTACGATACTCAGAGATGCAGAGGCACTTTTTCCGGTAAGAATCTCCTTACGCAGATCCTGATCTAGGTTGCGAGCTCTAAGCCGGTTTTCCGGTACTCTAGCAGGCTGAGCGCTAACAGAAGCAAAGCCATGGGCAGCGTTATACTCACGTAGGGTTAGGTTCAGCTCGCGCTGCGCCCGGATGATGTCCGCGGCCCCGGAGAGCAGCTTCTGTCGTTGTGCCTCCAGCTCCGCCTGAGCCGCTACCGGATCGATGTTCTGCGCGATGGGCGTCGCCAGCACGCTCATGGCCGCTTGGAGGGGAGTCTCCGGTGGCGCTGCAGATGCATCCGCGACCTCCTGGTCACGCTCGGTCGGTGGCTTGGCCGTGCGCGTAGACCTTGTCTGTGCAGCGCCTTCCGCCGCAGCTTCCTTGCCTGCATCAGCCGCACCAACGACCAACACCTCCACGCTGCCTGCGGCGCGGCCGCTGCGAGCTGCAGACCTTGGCGGGTCCGGAGCAACCAGCACCGGCGAGAGGCTGCCGAACTCGATGACGCGCCCGTTCCTGGGGAACTTACCGCCGTTGGCGAAGCAGCCAGTGTTGTCGTTGAAGAAATCCATGCCGAGGACGCGGTCGACGAGCGCTGTAACGATACGCTCGCCGGAGATGGTGAGGAGGCCCGCCCGAATATGAACTCCAGCAAGCGCAGCTGCTGGCCCCACGGTGGGCGCCAACTGTCGTCGTGGTGAACAGACAGATGCCATGGGATGGCTTGAGTTGGGGCCGAATGTGCGCTAGAGGATTCGGGGGAGGGTTTCCGGAAGGATAGCCGGATGCTTTCCTGAAGAACTTGGCCTTGGCCAGAGGTTGAAGAAGAAGAACACACTGACTATTCCTCCTTCAGATCTCTCTATTCCTCGATCACAAGAGATTACAGGTTTCTGGTTACACGCTACCGCTCAAGACGTATCAGCTGTCCCCGTGCAAGGGTGTGCCCCCTCTCCTTATATAGGGGAGAGGGTGGCTTACGAGGAAGAAACCCTAGGAAACCCTAACGGCATCTTTGATTGGACAAACTACTTTACAAAGCCACTTTGGCTACCGGTGGCGCCGGTATCTCTTTAATCGGGAGGCTGTGACATCCTCCGGTACCTTTTACGTCACCTTCTGCTTTAGGCATCAGGGCTTCGTTTAAAGCTGAAGTGCTTCGCTCATCCTTGTCCTCTAGTTCTGGAGAGAATCTTTGACCAGCCTTGCCGACGTGCTACAGTGTAGCCCGTACCGGTACGCCGGTACCTTCTTAGCCGGTTCCGGTATACCCCTCCTGGGATACCGGCATGATTCACTTTGCCTAAAACCAACTCTCTTTATCCGGAATAACTTTTAAACCGGTATCTTGATGGCTCAAACCACCCGGTTTGGCATGCCTTTGGCATACCGGGGGTCATCCCCCCAACACCTATGGACTAATGTTTTCATTGAGTTTATATGAAGGAATATTCCATAGGTACTACTTATATTCCATGTGTTGGATTCAAGTATGGATGCCATGAAGACAAAAGATATACCTTGAGTATTGGCATCAAGATCATTGATTTGAAGACATATATGTGATATGATCAAGAAGAAGAAATGAAGAAGGAGTTCTTATTTGGAGCTCAATATTTGCCATGCTCTAGCTTATGTGATAAGCAATGAATGATCAAGATCTTGAGTGCTTGATTCCAAGTGAAGAATTCAAGTTATGGATCTAAGTCGGTGTCATGATAGTCTCATGAGTTGAGTTATGGATTGACTAAGATTTAGAGCATGCAAAATAAATGAAGAATTCTTTATACACCCCAAGATAGTATGATAGAGCATGAGAAGATACAAGGTTGACCAATAAAAAGAGTGAAGAATAGATTCAAGATTGGTCAACACATGAAGCATGAAGAATATGCCACGAGAAGTCATGTGGTATGGTAAGCCGTGTCAATTATGCATTATGAACTAACCCATCATATATGTTCCCTTGTGTTGTGTATGTGGGTTAGGTATCTTTCCATGGGCATGCATCAAAAGTGAGATCTCATATAGCCCATGAGAGGATGACGTCAAGTGGTGATCGTCATCAAGGTTGAGTTGGGCAAGTTCAAGTTGACCATCTCAAGAGGATCATATGCTTGAAGCTTGCCGTCCATTTGGTGATAATGGACATGTGAAGATGTGCATCAATGGAGCTTTCCCATCATGGTGTATGGGGGAGCATTTGTGAGTCTTCACGAAGCAACAATGATCAAGTGAGGCATTCCGGCTTGAGTGGAGCTTGAAGAGTTATCATCAAGATCAAGCGGGATGCGCAAGGCAAAGGTATGGCCTTGCTAGGTTGCCCTTTTACCGGTCTCAAGGTGGTTGTTGGGAGACCGGGTTATAGGATACATAGCCGCACTATCAAGAGGGGCTTTCGGTTGGGTAACTTGATCACATCGTCTTAGGGAGCTCAACCCTTTACATGCTTTGCATTCCATAAATATTGTTGCTTCTTGGTGTTTCTCTATGTGAGGTTCTTGAGCTTGTTACTAGCTTTACAACAAGCCCAAGTTCATCGAAAACGGAATTTGTATGCATCTTCTATTTCGTTTTCGAGCTTGGAGGTTTTACCGGTGTCTCTTTTATAGATAGGTCAAAACCTTTTTATATTATGTTTCTTACTCAATAGTTGGACTATGATGTTTCTATGCATAATGTTGTAGGGCTCGTTGTCGTGATTCCAACGAGCCCAAGATCATCGAAATCGGAGTCCGGATGCAAAAGTTATCGCAGTTTCGGCACACAGCCCGGCCCACCGAGTGCTGCTACCGGGTAGGTCGGCAGCCAGCTCGGCAGGGCCGGGTCTAGTGCCGGGTGGCTCGATTCTGCCCCCAAACGGTCATATTTTTTAGGGGCTATATAAGGGGCTTCTTTCCCATTGTTCTTAGGGTTCTTAGGCACGTTTTTTACCACCATTGTTGACCTTCTTGAGCTTGCTTCCTCTCCATTCCCTCCTATGATTCTTGCATATTCTTGGGGGATTTGAAAGAGGAGATCTAGATCTACAACCTCATCCAATCCATTCCTCCTCTAAGTGAGGGGATCTCTTGGGATCTAGATCTTGGAGTCATTTGTTGATTTCCTCCATTGTTCTTCCTCTCTAATCTCATCCTAGCATTTGTTGCTTTGGTGAGATTTGAGTGTGAAGGATTTGAACACCTCTAGTGTTCTTGCTTTGCATCATTGCATAGTGTTGAGCTCTCCACCACGATTAGTTCGAATGAGAGACCGTGAGCTTGTTACTCTTGGAGGGAGACCTCCTAGTTGGCTTGGCGGTTGGTGCTCTGGTGATCTCTTCAAGGAAGATTGTGAAGAGGCCCGGGCTTCTCCTTCGTGGAGCGTGTGAAGTGGTTTTGGAGCTTGCCATCTCCGGAGTGGAGGAAAAGCTAACCATAAGGAAAGGTCCATTATCCTTCGTGGGTTTGGCTCGGAGAAGAAGGTGAGCCTTCGTGGCGTTGGGGAATCCTTCGTGGGGCCTCCATCTCTCCGAACGTGACGTACCTTTTTGCAAAGGAAGGGAACACGGGAATACATCTTCGTCTCCACGTGCCTCGGTTATTTCTATACCCGAGCTTACTTTCCTTGTGATAGCCATCGTGCTTGAAGTACATATATCTTGCTATCACTTGTGCTACATTTATCTTGTGCCTATCTTGCTTAGCTCTAGTTGTTATTGTGGCACATAGTTGAGCCTAGCATATTTAGGTTTTGTGCTTGTAAAATAAACGATAGTTTAATTCCGCATTCTTACAAGCCAAATCCGTAAGAGTTTTTAAAAATGCCTATTCACCCCCCCCCCCCCTCTAGGCGACATCTCGTCCTTTCAGGTGGTGGCTCTGGATGGTGGCTGACTTGTGTCTATGGTCCACAGGCTGAGGCTGACAAGGTCACCTTCCTGGAGGAACTCCGCGATGTCCGCAGGGGTCACCCTGGACCTTGGGCTCTCTGCGGGGATTTTAACCTGATCTACCGCGATGAGGACAAGAACAACGGTAACCTCAACCGTAGGATGATGGGCAGATTCCGGCGCTTCTTGAATGACTGCGAGCTGAAGGAGATCTACCTTCACGGTCGCTGCTACACGTGGTCTAACGAGAGGGGTGCCCACTCTTGTGTGGTTGGATCGGGTATTCGTCACGGCTGCTTGGGAGGAGTTGCACAGCAGCTGCATGTTGCGCAGCCTGGCGACGGTGGTGGCTGACCACTGCCCACTCCTCTTGGACTGCACCACCAAGTCCACGGGACCGAAGCGGTTTGAACGTTTCTGGCTTCGCTTAGAGGGCTTCGAGGAGGCTGTGCGGAGCGCCTGGGAGGTCGTGGAGGGGGACCCAACCCCCTTCCGGCGGCTCACCGCAAAGCAAAAACGCACGGCGCGCAGCATGATGAGCTAGAGCGACAAGAAGGTCGGATGTGTCAAACTGCAGATGATGATAGCGCGGGAGGTGGTCATGAGGTTGGATGTGGCCATGGAATCTAGACGGTTGTCACCGGACGAATGCCGACTCAGGGCTCACCTCAAACATGCTTACCTGGGCCTGGCCTCTCTGGAGCGCACCATGGCAAGGCAACGGGCCAAGATCGCGTGGCTTAAGGAGGGGGACGCTGAATGGATTGTAGCGAACAAGAGGGGGGGGTGAATGGTCGCTAGTCAAGTTTTATAGCTTTTTATCAATTTTGAGCGCGATGCGGAAGTAAAGGTGATGCCTTTGATGATAGAGGTGTTCCTACTATGATCCTAGACTAGTGCAACGAGCAAAGGAACTGAACAAGGTAATAGAGATGGGGAGCGGGACAACCGGGGATGCGGAGACGAGGCGAGGTTTGTTTCCCGCAGTTTCTCCCACAAAAGGGAGTACGTCTGCGTTGAGGAGGTGCTAATCACGAAGGTTAGACGGCCACACCACGAAGGAAGGCCTCACCTTCTTCCTTGAGAAAGCCCCACGAAGGAGCTTCCCCTTCTCCACTAAGTAGCCAGTCGAGGCGGCGGTTCCTTCACAAGGTTGGGGCGAGCTCCACAACTCCGGAGGCTCCCAACACCCTATGGGGCTAGCACAACTCCAAGCTAGCCTCCATAGGAGCACTTCCTCCAAGATCCCACTATAGGAACCCTAACTTCAAGATCCACTAAGGACTAGGTGATATTGGTGATATCTCTCTTGGTAGAACTATAGATCGGGGCCTCCTCCACCACTCCTCAAAGTTTGGGCAAGATTGGTTGGGTAGGTGGGGAGATCCTCAAGGTTTGAGCTCAGCAACAATGGAGGAGAGAGAGAGAAGGGATAAAATCGAGCTGGAGAAAAAGGGGCCTTTTTATAGGCTCCCCCAAATCCAACCGTTATGTGCAGAACCCGCACAACCGGTACTACCGCTTGGGCAAGCGGTAGTACCGCTCTGGGTTTGAAATTACCCCACAGATTCGCCACGTGGGCTCAAAGCGGTAGTACCGCTCGCGGTACCACTAGCGGTACCGTAACGGCCTCTGCGAGCCCGGACTCCACGCGGTACCTCAGCGGTACCGAAGCGGTAGTGTCGTAACTTGACTTACGGTACCTAGGCGGTACCATGCCGGAACTACCGCTTGTGAGTGGTACTTCCGCTCATGGTACCGTAGAGGTACCGTAATTCACTATGTGGGACTTTTCATGTGCAAACACCCAGAGCGGTACTTCAGGGCGGTACCAGTAGGGTAGCGGTACTACCGCTCCTGGTACCGGTAGTACCGGTTAGGCAGATTCTGCTTTTGCCTGTTTCCCTCTCCAACCACGTCACCTCACGACACACACACAAAACCAGAAAACCTATAAGCTACGCTTCAGTCTTCCGATCATGATGTGTTCAGCGAGGGCACCGTGCACCTGCAAATCTATCAAAGACAATCTATGCACACGGTTAAATTCATTCAAGTGTTGTTATCAAACACACAAAACACGAGGTATAGACCTTGCTCTTTCAATCTCCCCCTTTTTGGTGTTTGATGACAACACAAGAATTTGCAACATAGCATAAGATATTATGATAAGGTTCTAGATTTGCAAAAGCTAGACGGAGCTCCCCCTAGATGTGTGCATAGTTAGAATATGCATTTGAATACAAATACACACATCCTAGAGAAACAACTCCCCCTAGATTCTACAAACCATGCACATATGCAACAAGGATATTTTGACATGTTCATATAGCATATGCACACTATGGAGGCAACATATGACAATACAAGGAGTTTTGGGTGAATGTGTCATACCTTTGCCTTGAGAAAACCCAGAATTCCAATAACAATGCCTCCATAGAGATGGTGTAGCCACAATAGATGAATACCGAGTACTAATATAGGCTACCACGAATAGGTCTTATTACAAACCGGGAGATCCACGAATAGAATAGAGTAGCAAAGTAGCAAGCATACGAATAAGTCTCTCGAATAACTAGGGATAAAAGCGATGCCAAGGCCGAAAAACCAAAATGAAGCACCAAGCCCTTGGCATCCCCATGCAAACATCCGTCCTAATAGATCAACTTCTCCCCCTTTGGCATCAGAACACCAAAAAGGGAGAAGAAGCATGCTAGCGCCCCAAGGAGATCACTTGTCCTCCTCATCCTCGTCCTCGTCCTCCTCATCCTCCTCGTCATCCTTGTCTTCATCATCACCATGCATGTGCTCGTCCTCCTCTTTATTTTCGTCTTCCTCTTCAAGAAAGCACCAAGGGGTGATGTTGTTCTCGGAGCCATCGGAGACGGGGAGACCCATGTGAACCACGTCTTGGAGATCTTCCTTGAAGCAAAAGGACTTCTTGAGGCGAGCGGTGAGCTTGGCGAAGAGACCACCACAAGGCTTGGATGAATCGCATGAACAGCATAGGTTGTAGGGGGAATAGGAGATAAGTGCACAAGCCTCGGAATTGTAGCGCAAAAGGACACTAACAAGCAACAAAAGTGAAATTGCATGTAGCGGTAGTACCGCAACCTAGCCTGGTAGTACCGCTTGATCCGGTAGTACCGGTCACGAATGACCGGTACTACCGCTCGAGCACAGCTCCACTAGATCTAGGTCGAGATTCATGGCATAGAGGCACAAAAGTTTCACATAGTGTTGCTAGCTAGTATCCCTCTACATGGAAGAGCTTTCTTGGATGATTGTCCACCAAGAACTCCAACAAACCCTAACCTATGCATCTAGGGAATCGAACAAACCCTAGAGAGAGAGGTTCGAGTTCATACCGGAGGACATGATGGAGAAGGAGGTGGGGAAGCTTCTCCACGGAGGAGATTTGACCGGGGATAGCCGGAGGAGGAGATCGGGGCCGGTCTCCTCGGGGTCTTCGAGCTTGGAGTCGCCTTTGACTTGAGGTGGGTGGGGGAAAGTGATGGATTTGTTTAGATCCGTCCCCACCCGGTATCCTAAGTCAAAGTTGAAAGCGGTAGTACCGCTCTCATGAGCGGTAGTACCGCTTTCCGGTACTTACCCGGTACCTCGGGCGGTAGTACCGCTCTAGGGCAAAATCCTGACGGTCGTCAAGACACTGCACAGGGGCGGTAGTACTGGCCTGATGACCGGTAGTACCGGGCTCCAAAGCTCAGAAAACCCAGATTTTAGTGTAGGCTTGTGCTTTTAGACGGAAATGGCTCAAGAGGTAGGTATTGGCTTAGGATTAGATGGAGAAACTGGTAAGGTACTACTCAACCAAGCTTGCAAGAATCAACATGAAAAGCCAAGCTTGGGTGAATCTCCCACAAAGAACATGGAGAAAAGAAAAACAAAGTCAAATGAAGAGAAAACAAAAGAAAGTCAAAAAGAACCAAAGAGAACCAAAAACTCCTCAAGAAGGAGGTTGGTGGCCGGGGCCACCGTGTAAGAGTATAATAGCGTGAAGTCGCGTAGATGTATCTAGGACTCACAACTAAGACTCAACATGAAGCTCATTAGTCACTTGTTTGACAAATAGAGTATGTTTTGGATTTCTTTATGCATTATGGGGGGAGGGATAGCTCAATAAGTTTAAACCGCACTCCCCCTATGTTCATGCGTGCTTTCCATCAAGACATTAGCTAAAGAGTGGTATGTGTGCACGACGGTTAAGCGAAGTTTGACGAATCTATGATATTTAGCTCATGCCTCAACTCAATGAAACGCTTCTCATCCAAGGGCTTTGTGAAGATGTCCGCCAATTGCTCCTTGGTGCCAATGAAGGATAGGACAATATCTCCTCGAGCAATGTGATCCCGGATGAAGTGATTCCTTATCTCAATGTGCTTCGTCTTGCCATGGAGTACCGGATTGTAGGCGATCTTGATGGCGCTCTCGTTATCACACAAAAGAGGAACCTTGCTATACTCAAGTCCATAATCCCGCAAGGTTTGCCTCATCCATAAGATTTGTGCACAACTACTCGCCGCGGCAACATACTCGGCTTCCGCGGTAGAGACGGAGACACAATTTTGCTTCTTCGAGTACCAGCACACCAAAGATCTTCCAAGGAAGTGACAAGCGCCGGATGTAGACTTTCTATCAACCTTGTCTCCCGCCCAATCCGAATCGGTGAAGCCAACCAAAGAGAAGTCCGTGTCCCTTGGATACCATAGACCGAAATTTGGGGTATCAACTAAATATCGAAAGATCCTCTTCACCGCCATGAGATGGCTTTCCTTCGGACTTGCTTGAAACCGTGCACACATACCAACACTCAACATGATGTCCGGACAGGAAGCACAAAGGTAAAGAAGCGAACCTATCATCGAACGGTACAGCTTGGGGTCCACCGCCTTGCCGGTCTCATCGAGGGTGAGTTGACACTTTAAGTGCATTGGGGTTCCTATACCGTTGGCCCCCTTCATATCAAAGCGCTTGAGCATGTCTTGAATGTACTTTGCTTGATTGATGAAGGTGCCTTGACGCATTTGCTTGATCTCGAATCCAAGGACGTACTTGAGTTCCCCCATCATTGACATCTCAAACCTATTAGTCATCAACTTAGCAAACTCATCATTAAACTTTGTGTTAGTTGAGCCAAATATGATGTCATCTACATAGAGTTGGCATATGAAGAGCTCCCCATTGACTTTCTTAGTAAAAAGAGTGGGATCGATTTTCCCCACTTCAAAACCACGGTCTTCAAGTAATTCCCTTAGGTGCTCATACCAAGCTCTATGAGCTTGTTTGAGACCGTATAGGGCCTTATTAAGCTTGAAGACATGGTCCGGGAAATGGGGGTCCTCGAACCCCGGGGGTTGCTTCACATACACCTCCTAATGCAAAGGACCATTAAGAAATGCACTCTTTACATCCATTTGTTGAAGCTTGAAACCATAGTGGGCGGCAAAGGCCAAAAGGATACGGATGGACTCGAGCCTCGCAACGGGTGCGAATGTCTCGCTAAAGTCCACGCCTTCTACTTGAGAATAGCCTTGTGCCACCAATCTTGCTTTGTTGCGGATGACGATGCCATGTTCATCTTGCTTATTCTTGAAGACCCATTTGGTGCCGATAACATTGCGGCAATGATCGGGGCGCTTCATGAGAGTCCACACATCATTCCTCTTGAAATTGTTGAGTTCCTCTTGCATTGCTATCAACCAATCAGGATCTCCAAGTGCATCGTTGACCTTGAGTGGTTCCACCATGGAGACAAAGGCATGGTGCTCGCAAAAGTTTGCTAGTTGCCTCCGGGTAGTCACCTTGCTCTTTAGATCTCCAATGACATTGCGCAAGGAATGAGACTTGAGGCGCAAATGTCTTGTAGTAGCATCTTCATGACGAGTGTTGGCCATAGGGATAGATTCTTGTGAGGCCACTTGATCTTCATCATGGTTTAGATCCTCGCCTTGACCATCATTGTTGTTGTAGAGGGCATCATCATCATCATTATGAGAGCCGGATGACTCGGAGGTATTGGAAAAAGTAGCACTTGGAAAGTTTGTCCCCGAGCCATCCGGTGTAGAACTTGATGCTCGGCCTTGATCATTTGGTGGTGATTGTTCTTGTAGATGAGCTTGCGGTTGTTGTTGTTGTTGTTGTTGTTGTTGTTGTTGTTGTTGATGTTGTTGATGTCGAACTTGAGGTTGTGGTAGCGGTTGACTTGCACTTGTTTGCTCAATGGAAGAAGCTTGGCCTTGTGGTGTAGATGGCTCTACTTGAGTAGAACTTGGTCCTTCCCCGGTACTCATAGGAGGTAGCTCTTGAGGTCGGCGAATGCCAACACCCATCCTCCCTATGGCATCCGGGGGAATTGCATCTCCTTTCTCACAAGAAGCACTTCGCTCCTCCAAAGAACTATCATCTTCATCGAACGTCATATCACAAGTTTCCACAACTCGTCCATTGGACTTGTTGAAAACTCTATAGGCGTGAGAGTCCGTTGCATAGCCAACAAAGATTCATTCTTGTGCTCTTGAATCAAACTTGGATAGGCGTGTGTCCTTGACAAGCACATAGCACTTGCATCCGAAGACCTTGAAGTAGGAAACATTGGGCTTATTACCGGTAAGGATCTCATATGGTGTCTTCTCCAAGCCCTTGCGAAAGTAGAGGCGGTTAGTAGCATGGCAAGCGGTTGAGATAGCTTCCGCCCAAAAATTATAGTTGGACTTGTATTCCATCATCATAGTTCAAGCGGCTTCAATCAAGGTTCGATTCTTCCTTTCAGCGACCCCATTTTGTTGGGGAGTATATGGCGAGGAGTATTGATGTTGGATTCCTTCTTCGCCGAGGAAGTCATCCAAGGTGTAGTTCTTGAACTCCGTTCCATTGTCGCTCCTTATTGCGAGGATCGTGGTGTCGTACTTGCGTTGAACTTGGTTGGCAAACTCCATCATGGTCCGTTGAGTCTCACTCTTGTACTTGAAGAAGAATACCCAACAATAACGTGAATAGTCATCAACGATGACGAGACAATATTTCTTCCCTCCAAGACTTTCATGAGACGGTGGACCGAAGAGATCAACATGGAGGAGCTCCAAGCACCTTGTGGTAGATATGGTTGTCTTGGCCTTGTGAGGAGCTCCATGCATTTTTCCTTGAACGCAAGCCCTACAAACACGATCTTTGCAAAAGGAAACATCTTCTTTTAGTCCGAGAATGTGGCCCCCCTTGTGGAGACTTTGAAAAGTCCTCATGTTGACATGGGCTAGTCGGCGATGCCATAACCAACCCTTGTCACCTTTAGCGAATAGGCAAAGAGCGGATGAAGTTGTCTTTCCGGAGAAGCAAGGTTGGAAAAGGCGCTAGGCGTAAGCGAGGCGGTTGGCATTTGCCTAGTGCCTAGGCGATGCTTAAGCGCCTTAGGCGCAAACTAGGCGGGCATACGTTATGCCATCAAGTGAGTATATGTGTTATTATATGTGAATACACATTAATATAGAGCATGTAAATGTGTAAATTTCTAATTACTACCTTTACAATAATGTCTAGCTAGCTCTTTAATGAAGTATGACATAAATTTCTTATTGAGAAAGACAATTTCTATGTTGCACTGCCTAGGGTTCCGCTTATGCCCTAGGTGAGGCATTTGTCCATCGCCTAGTGCCTAAGCGTGCTTAAGCGGTGCCTAGGCGTCGCCTTGTCCAACAGTGCGGAGAAGTCAACAACATACAACCCGCTCTCCACATATCCAACAAAGGCTACACGGAGTGTCTTGCTCCACAAGAGGACCACCATATGTTCATCGAAAAAGGTACAAAGACCCATGCGTGCAATTTGATGAACGGAAAGTAAATTGTAACCAAGGGTCTCGACAAGGAGGACATTCACTAGTGAAATGTCGGGTGTTACCACCACCTTGCCAAGACCCAATACCTTTGAGCTTGTGTTGTCGTCATAAGAAACGGTAGAATGAGATGGCTCGAGGTCGACAACAATTTCCTTGCTTCCGGTCATATGACTTGTGCCTCCACTATCAACCACCCATTTAGCACCACCGGAAGCATAGTCCTACAAGGAATCAAGTCTTGGATTTAGGTACCCATTTTTCAATGGGTCCTATCATGTTAGTTACAAGGGGTTTGGGAACCCAAATAGTCCAATCAACATTGTCCTCATAAGGACCAATAAAGCGAGCACGAATATGTCCATGCTAATCAACAATAAGAACATGAGAAGGGTTGTTAGCACCGGCGTAGCCCCTTGTGGTGGAGTCGGGAACTCCATCCCTCCTTGGGTTAGAGTCGCCTCCCTCACGGGTGATACCCATGTTCTTGTTGTTCTTCTTCTTCTTGGTCCTTCTTCTTCTCTTCCTCTTTGGCTTGGTAGCCACTCCTCCTTCATTGCAAGAGCCCTCATTGGCTCCATCTTTAGCTTCAATGACTCCTTCCAAGTATTGGACTTGGATTTGGAGTCTATCAATCTTGGCCTTCAAACGGTTGACTTCATCTTCATGTTCCGGGTGAGGATGAGTGATATCAAACACTTGAACCTCCTTTTCCTTGTTCACCCGGAAATGCTCCTTCAAAGCTTCTTCTTGGAGAGAGTTCATCTTCAAAAGTAAGCGCTTGTTGTACTCCAAAATGGCAATGTCACCTTCATGAGTGCAACACACACGGTCCTTGCTCAACGGAAAGTACTCCTTCAAGGCTTCCTCTTGCATGGAATTGATCTCCATGAGCTTGGCCTTGCTCCTCTTCAAAGAGGCAATTTCTTCCTCATGATCACAACAAGTGACCTTCTCTTTGCTCATGCGGAGGCACTCCATCAAGGACTCTTCTTGCATACCACTCAACTCCAAGAGCTTGGCCTTGGTCTTCTCAAGAGCGGCAATCTCTTCTTCATGATTGCAACATGATGTCTTCTCCTTGCTCAAGCGATAATACTCATCCAAAGCTTCTTCTTGAAGGCAATTGACCTCCAAGAGCAATGCATTATGCCTCTTCAAAGAAGCAACTTGATCAACAAGCTCGTCACAACAAGAGTTAGGGCCTTCATCTTTTTCCTTGCGGGCTTCCTCTTGAGGATGATCACACATCTCGGAGAGAAGCGCATACTTACTCTCCAAGGATTTGAAGTCCCTGGTGAGAGTTGCAACTTCCTCGAGCAACAATTCGTGGTCATCCTCAAGAAAAAGCTTCTTCTTCTTGAGCTCACCCACCAAGGCAAGAGCATGATCTCGGTCCTTGGTGAGTTGGGAGATGATAGCATTGTTGGAGTCTTCAAGGATAATGACACTTGCTTCAAGAGACATGCGCAAGTTTTGCTCTTCCTCATGAGCTTGAGTGAGCGAGGCAATCTCATTTGCTGCCTCCCTTTCAAGCCTCTCCTTTTCCTCTATAAGGTCTTGGGCCGCACCAAGTTGATCCATGAGGGCCTCAACATGGGTCTTGGTATCCCCTTGCATGTTAGTGAGAAAAGCATCCAAACCCACAATCTCACGCTTAATAGTGAGACTAGTGGCATCATCAATAGATATAGCATTAGACGAAGATGTAGGTTTGGAAGGGGGTTCTAACTCCGACGATACCTTTGCCATAAGGCAACGGGAGTTGTTGGTGACGAGGTTCTCATTCGGGGAGTCAAAGAGGGAGTTGGAGGGAGTGGAGATGGCGATGGCGGCCACTCCATCTTCTTCCTTGTTCAAACTCTTGTCTTCACGCTCTTCACCTTCATCGGAGGAGTACTCCTCACGGATAATGAAAGCTCTAGGCTTCTTGGTGAAGGAGACCTTGGCGTCACCGGGCTTGGAGGAGAACTTGGAGAATCCTTTGGAGAGAGATTTGAACTTGTCCTTGCGGACAAGCCTTCCACCATTGTCTTCCCTTCTCTCATAGATACAATCCGCAACAAAATGACTTTTGTCGCCGCAATTGTAGCAAGTTCTCCCCCTTTGCCCTTCCCTTGGGCTCTTGGAGAAATTTCTTGGAGAGTCACGAGGAGAGTATCTTGAGCTTCCTCTTGGTCTTGAGCTTCTAGTCTTGTTCCCATCCCAAAAACTCTTGGCGGCGAGAGCCATGTGTTCATTGTAGTTGGCCTTGAGATCATCCGGACCCCACTCCATGGGATCCTCGTCACTTTCACTAGCTTCATGTTCCCTCATCTTCAAAGCAAGGTTGGGCTTGCGGGTGTTGTGGGTGCGTGCAACAAGATCCTCCGCATTCTTCTTGGAGATGTCCAAAGTGATGACTTCGCTAAGGACCTCGTCGGATGTCATAGCGCGAAAGGAGGCATTTTGGCGGATGGCCGTCAACTTGACTTCCTCATAAGGGAGGAGAGCATTGTAGAACTTGCGCTTGATCCAATGGTCATCCACAAAAGTGGCTCCAAGATCTTGCATTTGCACGGCTAGAGCGATGAGGCGTCGGTACATCTCTTCGGGAGATTCTCCTTCAATCATGACGAAGTTGTCGGCCATGTTGTTCACTTCATCGAAACGAGAGCTTTGAATGCTCTCGTTTCCGAGGAAGAGCTTGTCAAGTTTATCCCATGCTTCTTTGGCGGTCTTGAGCGAGCGAATATGAGCGCGGTCCTTGGGTGTGACGGCCATGTGGATCATGTTGATGGCGGTGGCGTTGAGTTGGTCATCCACCACTTCTCTCCTTGTCAAGTGCTTTGGATCCCTTGGTGAATAACCTTCCTCGATGATCCGCCATAGCTCGGTGGAAGCGCTGCGCACATGAGAACGCATTAAGAACTGCCAATTTTCAAAGCTATTGGACTCAAGTAGCGGTGGTGAACCATGAGACAAAATATGTGGCATAGGAATTGGAACATTTACGGCGTAATCACTTGGTGGTGGTACCGCATGATTACCCCCTAACGGTTCAGCAACCGGTGGTCCATCCTTCCCTTTTGTTGAAGTGCCGACATCCCCAAGTTCCTCTTCTTGAAGGACTTTTGTCGACGAAGCAACAAAGCCAACAAGAGGAAATTGAGTAACTTGTGGTGGGGGAACCTTGGCACTTGCCTTAGGATCTACAGTGGGGGTTGGTTTTGGAGCAATCAACTCCATCATAGCCTTCATTTGACTTACAATGGATGACTCCAATTTCTTGAGGTCATCCAAAGTAGCCGTTGTGCTATCGGCGTTTGATGGTGGAGGTGGTTGCTCACCGGAAAGGAGCCCGTTCACAACCATCTCTTGTTCGGCCATTTCTTAGGCGGTAAAGCCCGAGCAAGAAAACCTTGCTCTGATACCAATTGAATGGATCGTAGCGAACAAGAGGGGGGGGGGGTGAATGGTCGCTAGTCAAGTTTTATAGCTTTTTATTAATTTTGAGCGCGATGCGGAAGTAAAGGTGATGCCTTTGATGATAGAGGTGTTCCTAGTATGATCCTAGACTAGTGCAACGAGCAAAGGAACCGAACAAGGTAATAGAGATAGGGAGCGGGACAACCGGGGACACGGAGACGAGGCGGGGTTTGTTTCCCGCAGTTCCTCCCACAAAAGGGAGTACGTCTGCGTTGAGGAGGTGCTAACCACGAAGGTTAGACGGCCACACCACGAAGGAATGCCTCACCTTCTTCCTCGAGAAAGCCCCACAAAGGAGCTTCCCCTTCTCCACTAAGTAGCCGGTCGAGGCGGCGGTTCCTTCACAAGGTTGGGGCGAGCTCCACAACTCCGGAGGCTCCCAACACCCTATGGGGCTAGCACAACTCCAAGCTAGCCTCCATAGGAGCACTTCCTCCAAGATCCCACTATAGGAACCCTAACTTCAAGATCCACTAAGGACTAGGTGATATTGGTGATATCTCTCTTGGTAGAACTATAGATCGGGGCCTCCTCCACCACTCCTCAAAGTTTGGGCAAGATTGGTTGGGTAGGTGGGGAGATCCTCAAGGTTTGAGCTCAGCAACAATGGAGGAGAGAGAGAGAGAAGGGATAAAATCGAGCTGGAGAAGAAGGGGCCTTTTTATAGGCTCCCCCAAATCCAACCGTTATGTGCAGAACCCGCACGACCGGTACTACCGCTTGGGCAAGCGGTAGTACCGCTCTGGGTTTGAAATTACCCCACAGATTCGCCACGTGGGCTCGAAGCGGTAGTACCGCTCGTGGTACCGTAACGGCCTCTGCGAGCCCCGGACTCCACGCGGTACCTCAGCGGTACCGAAGCGGTAGTGCCGTAACTTGACTTACGATACCTAGGCGGTACCATGCCGGAACTACCGCTTGTGAGCGGTACTTCCGCTCATGGTACCGTAGAGGTACCGTAACTCACTCTGTGGGACTTTTCATGTGCAAACACCCAGAGCGGTACTTCAGGGCGGTACCAATAGGGTAGCGGTACTACCGCTCCTGGTACCGGTAGTACCGGTTAGGCAGATTCTGCTTTTTCCTGTTTCCCTCTCCAACCACATCACCTCACGACACACACACAAAACCAGAAAACCTATAAGCTACGCTTCAGTCTTCCGATCATGATGTGTTCAGCGAGGGCACCGTGCACCTGCAAATCTATCAAAGACAATCTATGCACACGGTTAAATTCATTTAAGTGTTGTTATCAAACACACAAAACACGAGGTATAGACCTTGCTCTTTCAGACGCCAACACGGCCTTCTTCCATCAGCACGCGGCCTACCGCCACCAGAAAAACGTGATCCACAGCCTGCAGGTGGGAGGCGCGGTCATTTCTGACCATGCGGCCATGGCTGAAGCTGCTTTCGCACACTTTGAGGGTCTGCTTAGAACCTCGGTGGAAAGACAGCATTTGCTAGACTTGGACTTCCTGGACACCCACTCTGAGGACCTCTCGGAGCTGGAGGCTGTGTTCACGGAAGACGAGATCTAGGAGGTGATTCGGTGACTGCCGGTGGGCAAGGCGCCCGGACCCGATGGGTTCACGGCTGAGTTCCTCCAAAAGTGCTGGGGAGTGGTGAAAGGTGACTTCATGGCTGATACCAACTTGTGACGCCCCGAAACCGGTACCATGAGGATTCCAGCGATCCCGCCGAAATCCGCACGATATCGATTCAGAGACGCCCTCCGACACGACGCGCGCGACGAATCACACACGTGATGCCAGAGGAATTAACACGAGCGGTAACATTACAACAGGATTACAATAGAGCCCACAAGAAACATATATTACAACAACGACTCCAACGAGTCAAGATACAAATATACAATACGAAGATCCAAATCATACAGAAGATCGAAAACATCCGAGTACGGACAAGATAGAAATTGGACTAAGAGTCCTGAAGATAACCAGTGGCGTCCATAACCCTGCCCAGGCCAAGCCGGAAGGGTAACCTTGCTAACGTCGTCTTCATCGAACATAACTTCATACCTGCCCGGTTATGTCCCAAAGAAGCAGCAATAAGTACGGGTTCGTACTTAACAAGACTTCAAGACGTAAAAGCATTCGTCAACCAGTCGTCCTTTGTACTTGAGGCACGCAGGGGACTTAGAGGACGCAAGAGGAACGTCATAGGAAAAATGGTGGGGTTAAGCGGCAGCGCGCAAGCACTAAAAACCTATAGAGACACTCTACAACATTCGTCTATCAGAGAAGGTGAGAGAGCACACAACTAACAGTTCTATACTCTGCAAACATAACCCAGCCGATGCGATCCCCCTTCGCAAAGAGGTACTGGCAAAGGCACTCACACGGTGGACAAGTTTTATTAGGTAGCCGTTGTAGTAATGCTATATTACTACACAAGTTATTAGCAAGTTATTAACAGCAACATAAAGGTGTAAGTTGTTCTATGATCGAGCTATACAATTCCAAGTCGTCCATAAACGCGGACACGGCTTATCGATAAGATGTACACCCTGCAGGGGTTGCCCAAATGTAACCATACGCATGCTCGACCCGCTTCTTACAGGCGATGTCTCACAACAAGACCGTTCCCAGTTCAACAAGAAAGTCTAGGGGGGCCACCCGACTAAGCTACCCGTAACGAAGTCCGGCCGTACTCCGAAGCGGACTCAGGGTTTGCGACGGCGGCTAGGCGTGCGAACCACACGCTTTCGCTAAACGTCCCGCGGGGTACAATACAGAATATAAACACCCGAAGGCAACAGGAAGTAAACACCCGAAGGCAACAGTAAGTAAAGCATGGCATACATGGCATAGGCAAATAAAACCAAGGTTGTGGCCCCCTTTTCAACTGACTTGAGAAAAGGTAATGGTTGAGGGGGGGTCCCAATAAACGTCCCCACGTACGGGTAGAGCGCTCAATCTCGGAACAGGATAACAAGAACTCGGGTCCTAGGGGACATTAGCGAGTCAAAGTTCCGATGCTTTCGCAAAGGGGCTCACAGATGCCTCTGCTTACAATTTTAGTTGTTAACAATAAAGTAAGTGTGATTATCTCCAACAAACATATCCAAAAACCATGTGTCATGATTCCCCAACAGATAACCCGATAAGATAACGATAATGGTAACGAGATATAAACAGCACTAGCATGCGCTACGACTCGCAAGGCAGACCCGATAACCAAACAATAGCTGTAGGAGGTGGTGGTGGCAATATGGGCTGCTTGAGGTAACAAGTGGATGGACACGTGACAAGAACGCAACTCAAGGCTAGCATAAGAGAGAAGGCAAAATAAAATAGGTGAGCGACTCCTGCAGAGACAGGAGTATAGGAAATGCTTGCCTGTTAGAGCTTGCCGAGGAACATCCGGGGAACTTGGCGTATCTCACCGCACCACTTCGTGATCCTATCCGGGAAGAAGCAAATGCTGGAACACACGATGCATGCAAGTCTTACTACTACGGATAAAGAAGATCCAGCATGATCATGATGCTATGCATGACATGGCAAAGATGATGCGGCGATGCAACTTATCCAAATTAAGCGGAATCGGAATCCGGACAAGCAATTAGGGTTGGGGTTGCATTTCTACCGCCAAAGTTAAGGGTGGATTAGCATAGCAACATGGAAGGGGTGAGCTACAACAAAGTTAAATGGAACCGAGACAACCATTATATAGTATCTCACATATTCCATATGTTACATAATAGGTGGTAATGCAAACTATCACGAGATTATATGATGCATGATGCAACAGCAGACATGGATGGCATATTCATGTTCCTCTCATTTTTCTGATCAAAATTCATATATAACACTTTTCAATTGGAGTTATAGATTTAAAGTTATTAACAATTTGGTTTTTAGTATTTAAAATATAGAAAACTGATTTATTTTAAATAGAAAAGGACCTGAAAAACAATTTCAGTCGGGGGGAGGACCCCGGGTTAATTAAGAAAAGCTGCATGGGTTTTTGTTGCAAAGCAACAGGGGCAAGGACTGCGGGTTGGGTTTTCGAACCTTGCAGGGGCCAAGATGCAAAAAGGAAACAGATCCAGATCTGAGATATTTTTCTCACCGAAGCGGGTCCTAGCCCGAGGCGCTGACAGGCGGGCCCGGGGGGACCAGCGCGGCGCTGACGTGGAAAACCTTCCACGGCTGCACGGAAGCTGCTCGACGCGGGGGCTTGCCGCGCGCGTTCCAGGCCTGGCGGTCACCGCGGCAGGGCTTGGTGCGCGCCGGCGACTGAAGGCGTCCCAGGGCGCGAGGAAGGGGGCGTCGGGTGCGCCTTGATGCGCTGAACCAGAAGGTGGCGGAGCCAAAGCCAGGGGTAACCGGAGCCTTGCCGCCGACGAGCATCTGCGGCGGTCGGAGGTGGTCAACACGTGAGGAGACAAAAGAGGGAGCTAGGAGGGAAACGAGGGTGTCTAGGAGATGCGCCAGAGTACCAGGAAGCTCGAGGAGGGGTCGGCGTGGCCGGAGGGGGACGGACGGCGACGAATTTCTCGCCGGAGTTCGACAGACGGAGCGAGGAATCGGCAATTTTGCCGTCGATTGGGGCAGCGCGGGGTCGATTCCTTGCAGGGAGTTGAAGAGGACGACGAGGCGGAGCTCGACGTGGCGTCGGCGAGACGAGGGGACGACCAGAGCAGCGGGGTGACGAGGTTGCAGGGGCGGCGGCCATGGGGTTTTCCCCTCTCCGTTTCTGTCTGCTGCTTGGCGTGGGGAGGAGGAAAGAAAAGGGAGAAGAAAAACGTGGCGAGGCTGGTGGTTGGCTAGCTCCAGAAAAAGCAGGGGAGAGGGAGGGGAGGACCACGCAGGGCAGGTGGGGAAAGCGTCGTGCTTCTCCTTCTCTGCTTCGGCATGAGGAGCGTGAGGGAACACGACAACGGGGAAAAGATCCTCTCGAAGGGGTACGGGCCAGGTGGTTGCTGGGCTGGGCCAGAGGAGAGAGGGGAGGTCCAGGGAGAGAGAGGGATGGGCCAAAGAGAGGGAGAGGGCCCAGGTTAGAGGGTTAGGGTTAGAGTTTCTGTTTTTATTTTTATTTTAAACTTTCTCCTTTTCTTTCTGTTTTATAAAACTGTTTTGTTAGTTGTTTTGGAAACATTCATACAAGGTTTAATTTTATAAGTAGAGTTGGAGAGAGAATCAAATACAAGTCAAAGGTGTATAACAAAATAATAATATATTTTTATTTTAGAGTTTTGTTAATGAATAGAAAGGGGAGGGTTATTATATAAACCACATGAGAGATAAAAATAAAATAGATAGGGTTTATAAAATAATTTTATTTGTTAAAACATGGATGATATGATGCATATGCCATGATGATGCATGAAACAAAAAGAGCAAGCAAAATCTAATAGGGGTGCTACCCTGGGCCGTTACAATGGCTGACAAGCTGTTCACGTTGTGCGGGCGCGGGTTCCAAGGCCTTAACCAGGTCCTGCTGATCCAGCTGCCTAAGCGTCCGGATGCGGCTGCGCTTGGCGACTACCGGCCGACCAGCCTGATCCATATCTTTGCCAAGCTGGTTGCAAAGGCGCTGGCTACTCATTTAGCCCCTCGGATGGAGTCGCTGGTGGATCATAACCAATGTGCGTTCATTCGCAAACGTTGTATCCATGACAACTTCATGTTTGTCCAGCAGACAGCTAGATTCCTACACAGGGAGAAGGAGCCGCGGGTGATGCTCAAGCTGGACATTGCTCGCGCCTTTGACTCCGTCTCATGGGGTTTCCTCATGGAGATCCTCCGCAAGTTAGGGTTTGGACCTAGGTTCCGCGAACTGGTGTCCATCCTCCTATCCACTGCGAGTACTAGGGTGATGCTCAACGGCGAGCCAGGCCCCTCGATTTGGCATCGGCGGGGCCTGAGACAGGGAGATCCCCTGTCGCTAGCGTTGTTTGTTCTGATGATGAACTCGCTCAACAGGATGCTGGCTAAGGCGTTTGAGCTGGGGGTTTTGAGACGCCTAGCGCGGCGAGACTTAGTGACATCGGTATCACTCTATGCGGACGATGTGGTAATCTTCTGCCACCCAGATGAGACGGAACTGCGTGCTGTACGCGGTATCCTGGAGCTCTTTGGACATGCATTAGGGCTGCGTACCAACTTCGCTAAATGCTCAGTATCCCCGATCGCTAGTTCGGATGTTGAGGCTGCTGGCGCTGCTGAACTCATGGAGTGTCAGCTAGCGCCGTTCCCGGTGAGGTACCTTGGCATCTCACTGTCTATCAGAAGGATGACGGCTGCAGCTTTCCAGCCCCTGGTAGACCGTATGGCTGACAAACTACCCACCTGGAGGGCATCGATGATGCCCAGGGCGGGACGTTTGGCGCTGATCCGTTCGGTCCTCGCAGCGATCCCTCTACACCAGCTGATGGTGTTGGGCCTCCACAAAAAAACACTAAAGCAGGTGAACAAGATCTTGCGAGGATTCCTATGGGCTGGTAGGGCAGATGCCAATGGGGGACACTGCCACGTCAAACTGGGCGCGGGTGTGTAGGCTGTTGCGACTGGGGGCTTGGGAATCCCAGACCTCGCGCGTACTGCCATCAGCCTCAGGGTGAGGTGGATCTGGATGATGCGCACTGATCCCCTGCGACCTTGGCGCGGGTTGGACATGCATTTCTCGAAGACGGAGCTGGATGTCTTCGCGGCCTCCACCTCCATGGTGGTCGGCAACGGGGAATCTGCCCTCTTCTGGGAAGATAGGTGGTTGGACGGCAAGTCCATCAAGGAGATGGCGCCGGAGGTATACGCTTTGGTGCCGAAACGTCTGCGGAAGACGCGCACGGTCCGAGAGGCGTTGGTTGGACGCACTTGGATTCCCGACATAGTAGGTGCACCGAGCGCCCTGGCACTGTGGCAGTACGTACAGCTATGGGGCCGGCTCAGGGACACCCAACTATCGGCGGACCCAGACAGGCTGGTTTGGCGTTGGACGACGGATGACCAGTATTCAGCCGGATCCTGCTATGACACCCTCTTCCAGGGGGCGATCATCTCAGGTTCCTGGAAGCTTAACTGGAAATCCTGGGCGCCGCCTAGGGTGAAGTTCTTTGTTTGGCTGGCCTGCCTCGACAGATGCTGGACGGGTGAAAGGCTGGCATGACGCGGTCTCCCGCACGCGCCTAGATGCCCGCTCTGTGACCAATCTGTGGAGACCATGAGCCACCTGCTCACAGGATGCTCCTTTTCCAGGACGATTTGGTTCGAGGTTCTGTCGTGGATCCGATCCAGCTCAGGCCCTCCCATGGCCGAGGGTGACTTCGCGGAGTGGTGGTCGCTGGTGGTGCGGACCGCCCCTCGCCAACTGCGCAAGGGCACTTTGTCGGTTATCATGCTTACGGCATGGTGGATTTGGAAACACCAGAACGCGGCGGTCTTCGACAACGCACGGCCTTCAGTGACATCCTTGTTCAACGACATCATGGCCGAGGCGCGGCAATGGGCGGACGCGGGAGCCCGGGGTGTGCGCCAGCTACTCCCCTAGATTAGCTTTTTCCTTTTTCTTGGGTCGAGTTGTACGGCGTGTTGTGTTCATCCTCGGACTTGTACATAAACTCTTGTTTATCTATCAATGCATCGAAACGCAAGGCTTTTACGTTTTCGCGAAAAAACAAGAGTACACAGTTTCAACGAGCTTGACATGTGTGTACTGGCTGATTGATTCTCCATTCCGCATTAGTTGGCATAGCTCTTGTTGTGGGTATACTTTATGTGTATATCAACGACATAGTCTAGATCCGGCAAGCCCGGGTGGCCCATAGATGGTGATGTGGCATGTGGCCCATCGGGCGGCCCAGTTGCTGTTGATAGAAGATGGATGAAGTCCAGCCCAGGAACAGGAGCCGGATCTGAACCGACCTACGCAGTAGTCGGATCTGAACCGACCAATGAAGTATCTGGATCCAATACGACGTATAAGGAAAGGTGGATCCTTGACGTGCACGGCAATGTAATATTCCGTAGTTAGGCATCTTGTATTCTGGCTAGGATTCTCCATGTAAACCCTAGATCCGAATGCCTATATAAGCCGGATTCTGGGAGCCCTAGAGGCAAGATCTCGAAGATCAAGAGAGACAACCACAACTCATTGTAACAACGCGAAAGCGCCCAGATAATTCCAGACAAGCAGCAGTAGACCCTGTCTCCGAGCAGGTGTTCCGAAGCTGGGTAAAACGCGTACTACCGTCCCGAGGACTCTCCGCCCAATGGCCCCTACTTCTTCTCCCCCTCGTGAGGATCCCTCCTCCGGGGTACCGTCGAATAAGCAACGACAACTCTTTTTCAAAATAAAAATAAAGAGATAGGAACAATATTGATCAAATAATTTTCTACTACCTCCATTCCAAAATACAAAATATAAGCCAGTTAGTTTTCTAAAAAGGGCTTCTATTTAGGAACGGAGTAACATTAATTACACCAAGTGGGCCTTGCATCTCCCCATCTCCCCTCACTCTCCCGACCCCCTCCCCTTACCCCTAGCTACCACCCTTCCCATCTCCCCTACCCTGGCCGGCAGATCCCAACCTGGCAAAGCCCGTGTGGGAGGATGATGGCAATAACATGGCGTCCCTCCGCTGCGGCTCGGAGCTATGGTTGTGGCGGTGGAATTTGAGGGGGCACCTCGGGATGATGTGTGTGTGGCCATGGCGCCGGTCACGCAGCAATGTGGCCACCTACACCTTTGGTTGTCTTCATCGTCGGTGCAAAGGGCTCTTGCCAATGGTGGTGTTGCCTCGCGACGGCTTCCCGGTGGCAGATCTCTTGGCTCGTGGGGTGCAGCGATCCACGGTGAGGAGGAGACGGCGGTCCAACTGCTGAAACGGGTGAGGATGCCACCATCGACGGCAGCGCCCGTGGGTGTCGTATTCCTCGTTGGAGGCGATGGTGGGGATGTCACTTGCTCCATTGTTTCCGGAGGAAACCTCGGATTTGGGGGAGGCCACCATTGACGGCGGCGCTCGTGGGCGTCGTAGCCCTTGGCTACAACGACGAGTCTCGGCGGCAAGGTATAGCGGGGTCTCGACGACCTGCGTGTAACGATGGACGCGTGCAGGGAGGTGACGTTGTATGGCGTCATGGCGACGTCGGTGGCAGGAATGACAAAGTTTATGCGAAACGAGGGGTTTTCGTGTTTTCAGGACACAATGCCATGTTGGCATGATTTTTATTCATTGTCGGATATGTAGATGCTGTGTGGTGCGTGGTAGCATCCATTTCCAAAAAAAAAGGTGTGTCTTGCATAATACCGTGCCAGCATTATTGGCACCAACTGCCAACCAGCATCTGTTTCCACGTGGAAGTATTGTTCAATTCCTACTCCCTCTCTCACAGTTTATTAGACGTGCATGTAACCCTAGGTCGCAAATTTAATCAAGTTAGCATTAGTTATATGTCGTAAAAATTATATCATTAGAAAGTTTAGATGTTCTATTTTCTAATGATATAATTTTTGTATTATATACTTTAAATTATATAGGTTAAATTGGCGACCTAGGGATACGGGGAAGACTAGTAAACTGAGACGGAGGGAGTACCAATCATATTCCGCATTATTGCAATCTTTCAGTGCCACACAAAGTGGTTTTGCCGAGAGAGTACTCATCCTCCGCCGGAACCTATCCACGCCGAGAGAGTACTATACCTTGATCGCACGCTCTCTGCTACACAATGTCATCCTCCGCCGGAACCTATCTCCCACAAGGAGGCCATGCCGAAACCAGCGAAGAGCTCTACCAGAGGTTCACCAAGCTGGTGTCCTCCTGGCCGTGCTCCCCAGCCCTCTCGAATTACCAGCTCTACCGCCATGAAAACGGCTGGCACGCCAGCCAGGCTCCAATGGTCGGCACAATGGTCGCCGACGCATGCTTCGCCGCGCGCCCCTCGGACGTCGTCGTCGCCACGCTGCCCAAGTCCGGCACAACGTGGATCAAAGCACTGCTCTACTCCACCGTGCACCGGAGGGAGCACCCCGTGGGCTCCCCCGACCACCCGTTCAACTCCCTCGGCCCGCACGAGTGCATCAAGTTCTTCGACTACCAGCTCTACACGGGGAACAGGATCCCGGACCTCGACGAGCTGCCGGACCCGAGACTCTTCGCCACGCATGTCCCGTTCGCGTCGCTGCCGAGGTCCGTCCTGGCGTCGGGCTGCAAGATCGTCTACGTCTGCCGCGACCCCAAGGACCACCTGATCTCGCAGTGGAGCTTTGCGAACAAGTTCAGGGTCAGGGACGGGCTGGAGCCGCTCTCGGTCGAGGCCGCCGCCGGTTTCTTCTGCGACGGCGTGTCGCCGTTCGGGCCGTACTGGGACCATGTCCTCGGGTACTGGCACGCGCACCTGGCGCACCCCGAGCAGGTGCTCTTCTTCAGGTACGAAGAGATGAGTCGGGACCCTGCGGCACACGTGCGGAGGCTGGCGGAGTTCGTCGGATGCCAGTTCAGTGTGGAGGAGGAAGAAGACGGCGTGGTGGACGCCATCGTCAAGCTCTGCTCGTTCGAGAACATGACCGGGCTCGAAGCGACCAAGGGCGGCAAGACGGAGCTCGCGTTCGGCGCTGTGGAGAACAGCTCGTTTTTTCGCCGCGGAGTGGTCGCTGACTGGGTGAACCATCTGTCGCCGGAGACTGCAGGGAGGATCGACGCCGTCACTGAGGCCAGGTTCAGGGGTTCCGGTCTCCGTGTCTAGATCGGTCAATTGCACAAATTCTGCTGATTGAAGCAGTCATATTAATTGGCGCTTTTGATTATGTGTACGCCAGTTTCGATCTCCACAACAATGTCAGTGCTTTAGTGTTTTGGAAATTCATAAAATCTTTACTACTCCCTCCGTCCAGATACGTAAGACGTTGGGAGACTGGTTCCGACCACGTGAAAACAACAAATAAGACAACATTCGGAAATCAGTTTCGGGTCGTGCGTCCAGATGGTCTCACTATCTGGACCATGCAACTGCCACTGGATCAATGCGTATCTGTTGTATTGAAGGATGTATTCATCAGGCAGCAGGCATATTGCACAGTTCTTGGGCCCACATATGCATGCAAGGTCTTGGACCAGTCAGACGGCAAAGACAAAACAGAACTAGATCCATCGTGTTATTTTGGACCGTGCCGGAGAATTCTAGACCTTGTCCTCCAACCTCATTTAATGAACTGGCCGGCCATCCACCGCACACATCTTCTTCCTTCGTCCTCCTCCCTCCCAGCTGTGCACATCGATCACCCAAGGAGCCTAGCAGAGCAATGGTGGTGCTGCTCACTTTGGGAGCCATCTTCCTTCTGCTGGGTTTGGTGTAGAGCTCGAGCGTGTCAAACTGTATTTCCTTGGTGCCTAGTACCCTATCCAGCGCTACCATTTTTATAGCACAAGCCTTCTCCATTTTCCCTCCAAGAGCATTTGTTGTTCGGATTTCAAATCGGTTCCCAACCAAACGCATTGTTCATGCAGCACTACCTCACTCATTAAATTAAGAGGGTATAGGTAGTTTCCCTAAGAATCAAATTGGAATCAACTGACCATTCAGCAGAGCTCACCCACTGCTGCCCCAAAGCAGGTCTGCTTAGTTTGACCGTCCAGTCAAAGAACTTATTTCTGTCTCGCATTACCCACAAAAAATAATTTGGCATGCACCTAACAGTACTGACCACGTACACAGTTTTTTCATGGGCACAGCATTCTATGCAGAAACTATGTTTACCAGCAATACGGAAAATCTAAATATTAAATATCATAGAAAATAAAAAATTCCAAACAGATACACATATTCCAACCGTAATCCCATGATTCTGCAGAAAAACATAAAACAGAAAATTACACATGTCATGCCAGCATGGCATCAGCATGTTTGGCGCAGCTCACCCTTCGGTGCCTAGGCAAACTACAGTTTGTGCATTTCGTCACCCTCCTTGGCAGCTTCGGAGCGTCCCCGCGCTGCGGACATGTTGTCCTTTTATGAGCGCTGCACTTGCGAATTGTGCAGAAGCGTGTGCGCTTAGTAAGACCGCCACAACACTAGCATCACATAGCCTCAGTAGCTCCAATGCTTTCTTGTACACTGAAAAATGTCTGTAAGTGAACGATCTGCTCGAGGCGTGGTCGTTCTGGTAAACTTGCAGGTGATCCGGCAAAACATCCCAGGCATCCTTAGTCCATCTCTTTTACGATGTGCCGCTGAGGTATTTCATCGATTCTCAGGTAGTCCATAACCTGAAAATAGGAATAAGTCAGTGAACGCCGCCAGTAAGATTACCTCAGTCCAGACATTTAACAAAACAGATTCCCTCACAGGCACTAACACAACTTGTTGAATACCTTAATTGTATGGCAGCAGACAATCCCCATGTGCTCGAACCACATTCACGCTCAAAAAATTCCCCACCGTCAACCATCTTCACCTGAAATTCAACCCTGTTCCACTTCTCTCTCTTGTGTGCCTTGGTGTGCTTAGCTACATAATGTTTCCCTTTTTCCACCCCCTCAACGTGATAATTCTTCCCGAACTGCTCGAAACATAGCATGTGTGTAGACTTTGCTTGCATGCTCCTCTATCGATAGGTTTACATGCAGCACTGCACAGCCTTTTCTTATGGAAAAATAAAAGAAAAAAAGAAAATGTAAGTCTGGCGAAGATAGGTAAGCAAACACATCCACAATTCCCTCCACGGAAACATTGATAATAGAATGTTGACCACTTTTTTTCCCTCTTCTCCTGATACCTTCATCCTTCTCGTGGTCATGCTGCAACCTCATGTAGTGCCTCACAAACATGTTCATCGCACACCCAGGCGGCACATAGCTTTTGAGCATCATGTTGGCACTCTCACTGCGTTGAGTGCTAGTCATTTTAGCACAGAAAAAACCTTTGAAATATGGTTTCGCCCATTTCCGGCACACCTCACAAATCTGTGTCATGAATGGGTGTGTCTTCAGGTTGTATTTTTCTATCAGCATGGCCCACGCCGTTTCGAATTCATCTTCCGTCAGCATGTGGTTAACGACCTTGTGGAAATCAAACCTGAACTCGCTCTTCTTGCCATACAAAGGACCCAAGCACTCCTTCGTCTTCTTAAGCACATGCCATTTGCACCATCTGTGCACCATGCCAGGCAAAGCATTCCTCATTGCCAACTCCATGGCCCTGTACTGATCTGCATTTGCCAGGTGGAAAATAACTCAGACCAAGGGTTTTCAGTAAGTAATGAAGTGCTAAAATCAGAATATAGTTGTGTACACCACTGAAAGCTACCTGTTAGCATTGTTTTAAGTGCATTACCAGTACCACACATCACCGGACAAACTCTGAGACGGCCCACTCGAAACTTTCTATCTGCTCATCCCTGAGCAATACACCTCCCAGGATTATGTTCGAGAAATGGTTGTTCACCCCACAAAAAACCCAAATGGCATGTCATAAAGATGTGTTCTGTATGTTGTGTCAAATGTGACTACATCACCAAAATACTTGTACTACATACGGCTTGAACCATTTGCCCACATCAGATTCTTTATTCAACTATCTGAATCTGCCAGAACTCTATAAGTGAACTCTCGATCCTTTGATCTAATCTCAGCAAATACTTGTCTTGTTCACGTCATCATTTGCTTGCTCTTTGCTTATCCGACCACATAGATATTCCAATGCCCTCTTCGTGAACGGCACAGTCCCGACGCCTCCAAAGAAGCTGCCAATAATGTTGTACACATTCCAAATATTAATGTTGTTCTCCCTAAGTTGTCTGACCACACCCTTGGTGTATACATATATGTGTTTGTGCGACGGCCAGTACACACCTTTTCCACAGACGTGACAGAGAGTGAGTGATTGTGTCGCACCCGCTGCTCAGTTATGTACCAACCATTGTCGTCGGTCCGCAGCAATCGGATCATTGCCGGGCGCTCACAACGGAATGAACTGGTGTTCTCCCCTGCCGGTTTGCCCTGTATCATTTTCTCTCACTAAATAAGTAAGCAGCTGCTCATCATTTTGCATACACGTAAAACCAAACTCTGCATAGCACAATAGGGAAAGGGTAGCGCAATGCAAATTATTTTGCACCTTTGGATTCAGGCATCTAAAATAAGTCTGACCGCTACATGTTTTCCTGGTTAATCACATGCCTACTTTCGTTACTGCAGCGCCCAGTACTGGTTTTTGAAAACAAATTTCAGACAATATGTAAATGACATCTTATCTGGAAATTAAAATCACTGAACTCGGGAAATAGTAATGGAAGCAGTGCTTTGGTCATTGATTTTTTAGTTTGAACAAACAAGACCGGATGGCCCAGCCAACAAATGCAGTACGCAAACTAGTTGAATTCTGTAAATCATCAAACTCTTCATAGAAAGTTAGGCACGAATTTACCGCTTAATCCATCCCGGAGCTTCTGGGTTCACTTTTCAGAGTTGACTGATCCGAATCTGCTTGCATGTCTTCCTCACAAATCCTCCTCTTCCTGTTCAGACCAACTCTGGAATTTATGCACGCCACCGACCGTGTTTCGTCCCCAACCTCGCCGGCGCTCTCTGCGCCCGAGCAATTTATTTGGCGTTGCTTCACTGCCGTGACGCTATCAGCCTCGTCATCTCCAGTCACGTCGTGGACGGCCGCCACAACACTAACCACCCCTTCCGCCTCTATACGGGCCACATAGCCAGGATCCACATAGGCAGCAACTTCGGAGGAGTCTCCGAACTCTAACCTTAAGGGGGAGAAGAGAAGTTCCCGTAGTCAGAAATCTTGATCCAGGCACCCTAACCCTAGGCACAACAATGGAGATGCGGTCGGAGGGAGCTACTAACCTTTCCACCGAACCTAGAGGGAAATCCATGGCTCAATCCTCCAGCAGTGTCCGGCGATGACGCTCCGCCGTGGCCACCCCGGTCGCCTAATTTTTTTCCAGCTGCTCAGTCCTCGTCGACCCCTTCCAACTTCACCCAGTAAAACCTAACAAAAGGGGAAGCAAAATCTTGGACCGCCAGTCCAGAAATCCAGGCGATTTCCGGTTCGAGCGGATCAAGAAAATGGCCGTCAAGTCGCCGAAGGCGGCGCTTGCCTGCCTCATTTATTGGCATACGTACCCGCGCACAGTGCGTTCCGGTCGTCTGTATAACCCATTTTCTGCGCTGCGCGTCTGCCTGACAAAACCTGACAGCACCGATCGCGACGCAATAATGGACGGTCCTAATAGTATGATCATCTGGTAGTATGACCCAAAACGCCGCGTCCGACAACATTGCTCTTCCTAGATTTTGTATCGGTACCTTCCTAGATTTAGAATCGCTATTCCTAGATTCCGATCGCCCTGCGCCCTCGCCTACCGCCGGAGACTCCACCTTGCGCCCAGGCCTCCATGATCCCTCGCCCAGGAGTAGCACTCCCCAGGTCGTCGCTGCTTCTCCCCCTCCCAGGTCGCCAGTGCTGCCCTTGGCCTCCACACTTGGGAGCTGCTTCTTCTCCTCCCGAGGTCGTCGCTGCCCTCGATCCTTGGCCCCCTTGATCCCCATGTCGCCAGGATCCCCAACACACACAACTCTGCTCGATCCTCTTCCTCGTTGCCCGTGAGCACGTGGGAGCTGCTTCTCGATCCTCTTCCTCGCTGCCTAGGACGCCAGGATCCCCTCGATCTCCATGCACAGCTCCGCTCCAGTTGCTCCAGGCTCCTTCCGCCGATAAATTGTTGCTGCTCACCTCCGCCATGTTCGTCTCCGGCTCCGGCCAATCAACCCTGTAACATCACTGAAAAAACAAGATAAGTGACCTGCCATCTACGGAGTACACCATGGCAGCATTTTTTTCGACCTCAATTGCAGATCTGAATTGCACTCCACCTACAGCAGATCAGGATGTAGGTACAACCCATTATTGGTTATCCCTAACTTTGTTCTTCAATTTCAGTCCAAAGCACCAAAAATATTTAAGCAAAATCAGTATATGGCCATAGCAATTTCTACGGTATGTATAAATAAATGTGATAAAACTTTTCAATCATTGTCAGATTACAGAACGTTGGTACAAATCTGAGAAACCATCGCATTAAATAAATCGGATTGCTAACTCCCGGTTAGCCGGGAACTAAGTTAGAGCCAGATCAATTCGGCAACCATTAGATTTGCATCGTGATTCGTGCATACGAGAATTACACGAGATTCATCAGGTGTTATAGAATTATTTAAGGACGCGGCTAATTCCTGGGGCCCAATTACACGTGAATTACACATGAAACATGGTTGACCGGGAATTAAGCTAATTCCTGGTCGCCCAGGAATTAGCCGCGTCCTTAAATCATTCTATAACACCTGATGAATCTCCAATGGGAGGCTCGATCCCAGACCATACTGCAGCAAAATATTGTGTACTCTCCAGGCAACATTGATTGAACAGAATTTTATCATAATAATATGAGTCTAATTTGAAGATCTCGTAGAGATAAAGTGGATGGTAAAGACTGATTGTCTGTCACATTCATGCTTATAGAGATAACACATTTTACTTTTTAATTCATGCTTAGAGAGGTAACACATTTTACTTTTTGAAGTAAAAGATTCCTGATAATGTGAGCGTTGTTGTCATCAGATGCATCCATACATGTAACAATGTCATTCTAAGCTTATTTCCTGTCCCTAAAATTGTATGCATACTAGGTAGGAAAGCGGCTTTCCGCGGCGGGCAAGCAAATATGGATAAACTTTGTGAAAGAATTTAAATTAAGGTGGGCTAATAATTATACATTACAACACTAAATTAAGGTAGAATAGTTATACACAACAGGCAGTCTCTAATGACCAAACATTTTGAAACCAGAATGAGCAGAGAAGATATACAAACATATGGTCTTAGTACAAAAAAGTTTGGCAGGTTCATTACATAGGCAGAAGCACTTGCTTGTGTCTCTGGTAACCTACCTGTAAAGTAATTAACTTCGGTGTATTAATAGCCCAAAAACATTCTATGAAAAATAATTGTACATTTTCAGATAACAGCTAAGAATCTCTGAGACTCTAGCTGCATGTGCTATTTCACGAGTTACTTTATTTTGATCTCTCATAACCAAATCAAAGTCATGAGATACTTTTCCCTCAAAAATAAGTCATGAGATACTTTATTGTGATCTGTCATAACCAAAGCAAAGTCTACTACATGATTGATCACACGTATCACATTAATCTTCCAAAAAAGAGTTGCAAGAAAGGATTTAACAGGTGCGCTTGATCAAAGTTTGCAGCAGCCCGTTTTGATAGCCATTTGGTTGTCAATACGCGAGGCGGTAAAAATCACCACTTGTTCAAGAGCCTCAACTTCCCACTCTGCAAGGGCCTCAACTTTTCAGCATCTATGCACTTTCCAAGGACACGGGAGGCAGTTAAAATCACCATCCCAGCATCACCAGTTGTCATTGTTCTAGCCCTAGCTTCACCCATCTCAAGAATAATATTGTCAGCAAAATTAATCTACATCAATTTAAGCTTTTCATTTTGACAAGGAAATTAGGTAGAATAGTAACATCTTATGATTGGGTTAGTTTACTGAATACCTTTGTCCCGTATTTGAAGCTCCATACTTTGAGCAAGAATTCAATCGATGCTTTCACAAGAAGAGCCTGTCCAGCAAAACGGTTTAACTGTGCAGCCTCTGTTGACCCAAAACGGTTTTCGACAAGATGCAAATTACCTGAACAACGAATTCCTCTGGAAAAGGGTGAAACTGCACATAGTTGTCAGTCTGTTGGAACATTATATTGTGACAAAAGGAAGTTCATGGCACCACAAAACCAGTCATTCCTTCAGATATGTGCAAAATAATACACTTGTCACACCAGGATAAAGAATGATATACTTCACAAATAATATATTTCCTACCATTCCAAAGTATTATACAACAACATAAACATTGCTTCCAATTTTATATGCAGGAATATTCATTTCATTGGACAACCTACCAAAAGGGTTCATAGGACAAGTAACTAAGCCTTCCTATAACAACTGCATGCCGATCCCCGCCGCCGGCCGCCTGCCACCTCCCTCCTCGCCCCCTCCTCCTCGCCGCCGCCGAAAGACCCGCAGGGCAAAGCCCTGGCGGCGACGGCGGCGGCGGGGGCTTCGTCCCTCGCGCGGTGGCGGCTTCCATGGCGGCGGCGGCGTGCGTCTCCGGCGGCTCCGGCATCGAGGTGCCGCGGGTGTGCGGCGACGTGGACGTCTCCACGGTGGTGGACCGGCTTCCTGCGCGATGGGATCACCCTACTGGCGGCGGATCTTCGGATCGCCGGTGGTGAGGGCCCCTAGGGTTTCGAGAGGCGCTGCCGAGATGGTGGAGGCGGCATCGCGTCAGAATAAGGGTGCTGGAGCTCGGTCCCCATCTCGGCAAGTCCACGTGTGGCGGCGCCAGCGAGCTGGTGGCCTGGTTTCCTCTCAGATCGGTGGATCTGGGGAGGGTGGTCTCTCCGGGCATGGTCGTCTGTCGACTCTGCCGTGGAGCTTTGGGAGTCGAAGGGCTGTTGTTGCTACTGTCTTCACCTCGGCCGGCCGTGGTGGCGCGGGAGTGGAAGGGGACGGTACAATTGCCTTCCTCGTTAGGGTTTTTAGGGTCTCTTTTTTTAGATGCGACTGTCGCGTCGTGAAGCTTCCTCCGGCCGGCCATGGTGGCGAAGGGAGGAGGTGGCTCGACGTGGCGTCGATGGTTGGGACCTACTGCTCGGGGTCCGTGGATTGGAGGTTCTTCTTGGTCTCCACCAGCTCCCGCCTGCCCGATGGTCTGGAAAAGATTATTAGCTCTCACCCCTCGGGGTGGGCACTCCTGCGGTGTTCAAAGCCCAATGTGGCGAAGGTGGCGGCGGTGACTCGATGGTGTCTGAAGACGGGCGGCTTCCGGATTCGGTCTCTGTACTTGGGTGGTGACGATGAGGACGATGGGCTTGATTGCGATTTGGGAGTACTGTGTGTGGTCTTCTGGGTCCATATTGTATTTTCCTTTTTTTGTGGAGTCGTTTGTAATCGGTTTCGCCATGGTTGAATTCCATCAGTTGTTATCTCAAAAAAAAACTGCATGCCACTGAAGCACATAAAAAATTCTGCCTATGAAAGGACAAGAAAATTGAGAGACCATAACAAATAATAGGTCAGTATTTGTGCAAACAACATGAAACAATGAAGGATACATTTGTGTCTAGTAAAGTGAGACATGCTGTTTTTCAGCTTTCCTCACCAACATAGGTCTTCATATTTACAACAACTATAACTAACACAGAAAGATAATCCCCTTGCAGGTCTACTCATGTGCTAGTATAAATAAATAGCTTGCCAGTGCTTGTGCTTGCAAGAAGCAAAGCGATCCAACCCACCAGGGGTGTGAGCGAAGATATCTCGATCTCTGAGAAGGTTCATCGGTAAGTTGAGTGGTAGATTTTGTTAAAATTCACAGTATAATATTAGTTTATCGGGGGACTTGCATTGTTTCTATTTGAAAGGATCTGCTGAGTACAATATTACTCTACTGAGCTCTAGTAAGGCCTAGTGATTTTTTTTAAGGCAGCAAACCTTGGTTGACGCAAGTGACATGTCTATGCTATATGTGAATGTTCTTATTAGACCCTGATATGGGGTGGCCCGATCTTCTCAGTAAGCAACGGAGGTGATGATGATCACGGGGTGATGGCAGCGGAGAAACACGACGATGTAGTGGATGATAACTTGTATGACGCAACGAGATCTCTCGATTGGTCCCTGTCGCCAATGCAACAGCTCTCAACCCTGCAAGATATTCGCAACTCCACACACTTGCGCACGTAGCCGCCGACCACGAAGCGGTAAGTTGCAACCGTCTAATTCCCAATGGAACAGCAGATCACACAAGACTTTTTCAGGATCTACACAATATCAAGCAATATGGTGTAGGGATTCAATAGTTTTGCATAAGCAAACAACTAAGAACTAGGGTTTATCTTAAACGTGGTCTAAAGCAGCTAGGGGGCGTCCTGGGCACTTATATAGGCGTCCGGACGACCTCAGGTCGAAAAAGTACGAAAATAACCGACCCAGAATAGATCTGGTCGAGACAGACTCGGACTGGTCCGGTCTGGAATCCGGTCAACCGGACCAGGGACCGGATCGGCCGGTCTGGGGTCCGGTCAACCGGGCGGCAACCGGGTGGGCCGGTCTGGGGTCCGGTCAACCGGGCGGCAACCGGATATTTGCGAGGATTTCCGGTTTTAATCCGGTACGATAAACCGCGTCCGGTTTGGCGCCCGGTCGACCGGGTTAGTGACCGGGTTGGCCGGTCTGGCGGCCGGTCGGACCGGGTGCTGGACCGGCCTGGACGTCTTCTTCTCCTCTCGCGCATGCCTCCCGCTCCTCCCTCGCGCGTCCATGAGATATCTTCATGTCCAGCTCCATGTCCAGCTTCACGTCCATCTTGACGTCCGTCTTCATGTCCAGCTGCTCCTCTCCTCCTCGTGCGATGCTCGTCTCCTCTTGATACCTGATGATACATAAGTAATAGGACTTAGGCAGTATAAAGTTCTCATCAATCAAAGTACCGTTTAGAAACAAGTTCACCTGTTGTTTAAGTAGCTTCGCACGAGCCCTTGTAATAGGTCCAATCCGAACTTCATTGGACTTGAGCTTCACAGCAGGTTCATCTTCATCTATCAATGACGGAGGTAGTGTTGTAGTAGGGATGTCCTCATCATCTCCCCCCCCTTCAAAAGGCGTCGACCCCGACGCTCCAAGGTCTTCTCCGTCATATGGTGTCAAATCAGCAACATTGAAAGAATTACTGACACCAAACTCATCAACTGGAAGATCTATCGAGTATGCATTATCATTGATCTTAGCAAGCACTTTGTAAGGACCAACACCACGAGGCTTCAACTTAGACTTCCGCAGCTTCGGGAACCTATCCTTGCGAAAATGTACCCAGACCATATCACCAGGCTTGAACAACATCTCTTTGTGCTTCTTGTTCATCCTTGCAGCATTGCTCTTGCCTTTCTTCTCTATCAACTCTTTAGTCTTCACATGGATCTTACGCACAAAATCTGCCCTCTTGGATGCCTCCATATTAACTCTCTCATGTATGGGCAAAGGCAACAAGTCAAGTGGAGTAATGGGTTTGAAACCATACACCACCTCAAAAGGACACAGCTCCGTGGTAGAGTGTACCGCCCTGTTGTAAGCAAACTCCACATGTGGCAAACACTCTTCCCACTCCTTCAGGTTCTTCTTGATCATGGATCTCAACAGTTGTGACAATGTTCTATTCACCACTTCAGTTTGACCATCAGTTTGAGGATGACAAGTAGTGCTGAAAAGCAGCTTCGTCCCCAGCTTTCTCCACAGCGTCTTCCAGAAGTAGCTCATAAACTTCACGTCACGATCAGAAACAATAGTCTTCGGGACTCCATGTAGTCGCACAACCTCCCTGAAAAACAGGTTAGCAATATGCGACGCATCGTCGCTTTTGTGGCAGGCAATAAAGTGTGACATTTTAGAAAATCTGTCCACTACACCAATATGAATCAATTGTTACATCATGCAAGAGAAGCTGAATCACAGTTGGCTGACGAAGCAAAGATCAAAGGACGAGCTACAGGAGCTGGGCGTTTCACACCACGCGCGGCCCCATCTACGGCAACGGCGCCTTCGACGCGCTCCGCCCCTTACTCTACTACGCCTAGTAAGCCGGTCTCCAATGTGTCTAACACAAAGAAGTCCGAATCTGCTGCAAGTACGAGTGGCTCTAATGTGTCTACTTGCGCGCAATCGCGATATGCTTTGTCATACATGTGGTGGCAAAGGTCACTTCAAGAGAGATTGTCCTAACCGCAAAGTTATGATTATCAATGAGGACAATGAGTATGAGACTGGAGATGATGTTGATCCTAATGCTCCAGAAGATGATGACTATGACACTGATGGTGAAGATGCATACCCGTCTGATGCTCGCACCATTGTTGTGTCGCAGCGTGCTCTTAATGTGTTGCCTAGTGCATCTACTCAGCGCTGCAATTTGTTCCAAACAAAAGCTTTAGTTGGTCCTGACAAGGCTTGCAAGGTCATTATTGATGGCGGGAGTTGCCGCAATTTAGCAAGCAAGGAGTTGTGTACCAAGATGAAGTTGAAGTATCTACCGCACCCGCATCCATACTATATTCAGTGGTTGAGCGACAATGGTGAGATGAAGGTAAACCACATGGTGCGTGTTGAATTTGCTATTGGACCGTATAAGGATTGTATTGACTTTGATGTCGTTCCTATGACGGTGTGTCACCTATTATTGGGTCGGCCTTGGCTCTATGACCGTTCTGTGCAACACAATGGCCGAGCTAATACATATCACTTGGAGTTCAAGGGCAAGAAAATCAACTTACAGCCTATGACACCACAACAAATTGTCAATGAATCTCGTCAGAAAGTTGAAGTGAATTTAGAAGATGCTTCTTTAGATAGGCGAGCGAATTGTAATGTTGTGAGTGATATAACGAAAAGTGAGAGAGTGAATTCCTTAGTCTCATTAGCCACCAAAGAAGACATGAGAGAATTTAGTGAGGATCCTACAGCCATGCCTCTTGTGCTTTTGTACAAGGGTACGGTTTTGGTTTCTAACGACATGACCCCTCTTCCTCTTGGTGTTTCTAATGTTTTGCAGGAATTTGGCGACGTGTTTCCGGATGAGGTACCTGCAGGACTTCCACCGTTGCGAGGTATTGAGCATCAAATTGACTTGATTCCCGGAGCTTCGCTACCCAATCGGGCACCATATAGAACGAACCCCGAAGAAACGAAGGAGATACAGAAGCAAGTACAAGCGCTACTCGACAAAGGTTATATCCGCATAAGCCTTAGTCCTTGTGCTGTTCCTGTTATTCTAGTTCCTAAGAAAGATGGTACATGGCGTATGTGCGTAGATTGTAGAGCTATAAACAACATTACTATTCGATATCGTCACCCTATTCCCCGTTTAGAGGATATGCTAGATGAATTGAGTGGTGCTGCTGTGTTCTCTAAAATTGATTTGCGTAGTGGTTATCATCAAATTAGGATGAAAGAAGGGGATGAGTGGAAAACAGCCTTTAAAACAAAATTTGGTTTATATGAGTGGTTAGTAATGCCTTTTGGTTTGACTAATGCACCTAGCACTTTCATGAGACTGATGAACCATGTTTTGCGTGATTTTATTGGCAAATTTGTGGTTGTGTACTTTGATGACATATTAATCTACAGCCGCAATGAATCTGATCATACTATGCATATTCGACATGGTTTGCAAGTGTTGCGTGATAATAAACTCTATGGTAATCTTGAGAAGTGCACATTTTGCAAAGATAAGGTCATATTTCTAGGTTACGTTGTCTCTAAGCATGGAGTAGAAGTAGATGTGTCTAAGATTGAAGCTATTCAAAATTGGCCTACTCCCATGAATGTGAGTCAAGTAAGAAGCTTTTATGGTCTTGCTAGGTTTTATAGACGTTTTGTGCCCAATTTTAGTACAGTTGCTGCACCTTTGAATGAATTGACTAAAAATGGTGTTGTTTTTGAGTGGGGCGTCGCCCAAGATCATGCTTTTGATGAACTAAAGAGATTGTTAACTTACTGCACCGTTACTTGCACTTCCTGATTTCAATAAGCAATTTGAGATTGAATGTGATGCTAGTGGTATTGGAATTGGTGGTGTGTTGATGCAAGAGGGTCGCCCAATTGCATATTTTTCTGAGAAACTGTCTGGTGCTAAGTTGAACTATCCTATCTATGATAAAGAATTGTATGCTTTAATTAGAGTTCTTGAGGTTTGGCAACATTATTTGTGGCCAAAAGAATTTATCATACATTCTGATCATGAAGCTTTGAAATATCTGAAAGCCCAATCTACTTTGCATAAGCGTCTTGCTAAGTGGGTTGAGTTCATTGAGTCTTTTCCATACATTATTAAGCATAAGAAGGGAAAAGATAATATTGTTGCTGATGCTCTATCTAGGAAGAATATGCTATTAACTCAACTTGATGTTAAAATTCCTGGATTAGAGGTGTTATGTGATTTGTATGCAACTGATCATGATTTTGCTGAACCATATCGCTTATGTGCTCTTGGTAAAGCATGGGAAAAATATCACATACATGATGGGTTCTTGTTTAGAGCTAACAAACTACCGGGCGGCAACCGGGTGGGCCGGTCTGGGGTCCGGTTGACCGGATTCCAGACCGGACCAGTCCGAGTCTGTCTCGGCCAGATCTATTCTGGGTCGGTTATTTTCGTACTTTTTCGACCTGAGGTCGTCCTGGACGCCTATATAAGTCCCCAGGACGCCCCCCTAGCTGCTTTAGACCACGTTTAAGATAAACCCTAGTTCTTAGTTGTTTGCTTATGCAAAACTATTGAATCCCTACACCATATTGCTTGATATTGTGTAGATCCTGAAAAAGTCTTGTGTGATCTGTTGTTCCATTGGGAATTAGACGGTTGCAACTTACCGCTTCGTGGTCGGCGGCTACGTGCGCAAGTGTGTGGAGTTGCGAATATCTTGCGGGGTTGAGAGCTGTTGCATTGGCGACGAGGACCAATCGAGAGATCTCGTTGCGTCATACAAGTTATCATCCACTACATCGTCGTGTTTCTCCGCTGCCATCACCCCGTGATCATCATCACCTCCGTTGCTTACTGAGAAGATCGGGCCACCCCATATCATCTTGGTATCAGAGCCATCAAAAGCATCCCACCAACGCAAAGCATAGCCATCAAATTCAGAAGAAGCAAGCTTGACCTTCCGATCTTCAGTATAATGTGGATGTAAGCTCCACAACTTCTCAATCTTGAGCTCCCAAGTGAGGTATTCTTCAACATCAGCTCCTCCTTCAAACTTGGGTATAGAAAACTTGGGCTTACCCAATCCATCTTCCTCATCATGTCCACGACCATTGCGGCCAAGTGGAGCCCAACCGCGAGGACGATTACCACGTGGCGCACCACGAGCATTGTGTGCGTCATCTTGAAGTTCAAGATCATCATCATCGTCTTGTTGTTGTTGCGCGGTCAAATTCTCAACAGCTAAGCGCAAATCAAAAAGACTGCGTTGTACGTCCGTCATTTGATCTTGCATTGTAGTGACGGTCACATGAGTAGCATCCAACTTTTGGGAGATCGCTTGGACCGTCTCCTTAAGCTCATCATCCTGAGCGCGGAATTCACGTCGCATCTCATTACGAAGAGCCTCATACTCCCTCCATGTGATGAGATCTGCAGCACTCTTGTTTTCCTGGTTAACAATTTTATTATCACTAGCAGACATCGTTAGTAGGTTAGTGCACTAAACAAAAATCTGTGGTGGTACTCTCACAACTCACTCAACAACTGATAAGAAAAGGTAAATCTTACCGCTCCAAAGTGAATTAGTATTGCTTACCAACTTGGATAGACGGACTAGTGCACGGATGTAGCGAAGCGAATATCAAGGGTATCAGAACAATCACACGACAAAGCAGGGTATATGTGGGGCTGTAGGTGGGCTACCTATTTGCACCAATAACAAGCTCTAGCGCTGACCGTAGACAACCAAAGATACTCACACAAGGCGATAAATGTGGCAAAGCAACTATATGTAGGAAAGGTTGCAATGCACTAGAGAGACACTAGCAAAGCTCAACGAGACAGGCACAAGATTGCTCGACTACAGGTGCAGGAAAGAAAACTTAGGCCTTCACTTGATTCTACTAGCACTTCACTTTTCCTCTTTTTTTTTTTATTTTTCTTTTGTATAACACACGCAGCTATGTAGCTCTTTTTGCTTCTTTTCTAGTTTCGCTTTTTTTTTTTGTTTTTTTTTTGATATTTTTGACACAACTCCTTGATAACACGGCCAACAGAAATTGCAAAGCACCAAGAACCTAACGAGCAGCCTGTCGAGCGGTAAAACTAGTCTCTTTTGGGAAAGTTCCTAGTCACGATATCGAAAGGCTGTGGCTATGGTTGGGAACACGCAAACTGTAAGATATGTGTACTCGGAGCAACAAAAACTGACTCTAGATGATAGCGGAAACACAAACCCTAACAATACTAGATGGAAGAAAAGGATACGCAAAAACAACTACGAAAAGCAACTAAAACTCGAAATTAGTGCAATCTAAGGCTATGGCAAACCCTAACCCTAACTTTTTATGGCTTTTTCTGGATAGGAAACACTCACAACTCAACTATGGGGTGGATTGTGGATGGCTTACCGAGAAAAACTGGAAATCTGATACCAAGATGATATGGGGTGGCCCGATCTTCTCAGTAAGCAACGGAGGTGATGATGATCACGGGGTGATGGCAGCGGAGAAACACGACGATGTAGTGGATGATAACTTGTATGACGCAACGAGATCTCTCGATTGGTCCCTGTCGCCAATGCAACAGCTCTCAACCCTGCAAGATATTCGCAACTCCACACACTTGCGCACGTAGCCGCCGACCACGAAGCGGTAAGTTGCAACCGTCTAATTCCCAATGGAACAAGCAGATCACACAAGACTTTTTCAGGATCTACACAATATCAAGCAATATGGTGTAGGGATTCAATAGTTTTGCATAAGCAAACAACTAAGAACTAGGGTTTATCTTAAACGTGGTCTAAAGCAGCTAGGGGGGCGTCCTGGGGACTTATATAGGCGTCCAGGACGACCTCAGGTCGAAAAAGTACGAAAATAACCGACCCAGAATAGATCTGGTCGAGACAGACTCGGACTGGTCCGGTCTGGAATCCGGTCAACCGGACCAGGGACCGGATCGGCCGGTCTGGGGTCCGGTCAACCGGGCGGCAACCGGGTGGGCCGGTCTGGGGTCCGGTCAACCGGGCGGCAACCGGATATTTGCGAGGATTTCCGGTTTTAATCCGGTACGATAAACCGCGTCCGGTTTGGCGCCCGGTCGACCGGGTCAGTGACCGGGTTGGCCGGTCTGGCGGCCGGTCGGACCGGGTGCTGGACCGGCCTGGACGTCTTCTTCTCCTCTCGCGCATGCCTCCCGCTCCTCCCTCGCGCGTCCATGAGATATCTTCATGTCCAGCTCCATGGCCAGCTTCACGTCCATCTTGACGTCCGTCTTCATGTCCAGCTGCTCCTCTCCTCCTCGTGCGATGCTCGTCTCCTCTTGATACCTGATGATACATAAGTAATAGGACTTAGGCAGTATAAAGTTCTCATCAATCAAAGTACCGTTTAGAAACAAGTTCACCTGTTGTTTAAGTAGCTTCGCACGAGCCCTTGTAATAGGTCCAATCCGAACTTCATTGGACTTGAGCTTCACAGCAGGTTCATCTTCATCTATCAATGACGGAGGTAGTGTTGTAGTAGGGATGTCGTCATCAGACCCGTTATAGGAAGTACAATAAATTCTAGTTGGCTGGCTATAAAGATTAAAATAATATATTCGTGTCTAGTTGGAGGAGAGAGAAGATGAGAGAGAATGTAAGTGGGCTTTTATTAGACCCGTTATAGCAAGTACAATGGATTTGGAACGCGTCGGACAAAAAAACGTTCCCAGCCGCGTCCCCTAAAGCCCTTTTTTGTGCGGCGCGGCCCGATACGGTGTCCGGCGCCCCGAGCCCGTCCCCGTCCCACAGGAGACGCTCCGGGGACGCCGGACACACCGAAATGCGAGGCGGGGAGTGGCGGGGCCGACCCGTCAGCGGCACATTGAATTTTAACCTAACCGTTGCCTACCTCACGACGGAAGTTATTGACGCGCAGCGACGGTGCAGTTCCCGCAGAGGCGCAGCGAAGCGTCTCGTCGCGCCTAGCTCTGCGTGCCGGCGTTAATGAGCGCCACCGCTCCCCCGCCTCCCTCCGGTCTATAAAAAGGGCAACCTCTCATCGTCCATCTCACACACAAACCCTAGCGCCTCCCTCCCTAACCCTAGCCGCCACCATCTCAAGAGTCGACGCCATGGCTAGTAGAGGCGGAGGCCGAGCTCGCGGCCGTGGTCGTGGCCGCGGTAGAGCTGCACGCTCGCCGTCGCCTGCGACGCCGTCGTCGTCCTCATCGTCGGACATGCAGGACGAGGAGGGGCCCGTGCTGTTCGAGTTCATCGTCGTCCTCAAGGGCGACCCACACGGCATCCAGAGGCTGCCGGACACCTTCGCCGACTTCGTCGCCGGCGACGAGCGCCCGGGCTCGCTGCATCTGCGGGAGGATGACTGCGGCTGCTGCCGGTGGATCGTCGACGTGATCTACGACGCGCGCGGCAAGATGTACCTCCACATCGGCTGGGAGAAGTTCGCGCGCTACCACCGCCTCGAAGCCGGCTTCGTGCTCGTGTTCTCCTACTTTGGCGACAGGGACATGAACGTCAAGGTGTTCGACGAGATGCGTTGCCGCCGGAACTACCACGGCGACAACGCCGAGGAGGAGGACGACCGAAGAGTGTTGTTTCTTCGCAGCGAATATATGCACGGAGGTTTCTGGTTGTTCTTCCTCGGAAGAACCAACAGGGGCACCCTCACCAGCTGGATTTTCCAGTTTGGTGACTGGGTGTGCCCTCGAGTGTTCTTTCTTGGCAGCGAACACACGAAACATTCGATGCCTGGCCTAGTTAGGTTTAGTTATTTTACAATATTTTATATTTATGTCAACCATGGTTCAAACTATGTATTAGTTTGTGGAAAATCATGTTCTAAATTATGTCTTCGTGTAAACCACGTCCCCAATTATGTATTAGTTTGTGGAATATTTCTTCTCTTTATTAAAATAAAAATGCAAAAAAAACAAAATAAAGTATTTTAATGTTTGGGGGCGGCGTCTCCCCAAACGCGGCTGGGGAGCGACATCCCCCAAACGCGACACGAACAAAACACGTCCCCCAAACATTCAATCCGGCGCCGTTTGGGAACGGTTTGGAGAACGTGACTGGAGATGCTCTTAGTCTCCTCCTGAAGGAGCTGCAAAACCAGTGGACGCCCGATCCTGTGACGAGCAGGCTGCTGCAAGATCTATACGAGGCCCTCAACGACGGGAGGGCGCTCGTGGAGTCGTGCCAGGAGAGGAGGACTTGGTCTCTCGTCTTCAGAACGCAGAAGAAGGCCAATAAGTTCGACGCCCTCGACCAGCGGATCTCCAAAATCCTGGAGATGTTCCACATCGCCAACATGATCCTCATCGTCAAGACCAACAGGAACGGCGTCGGCGCTGTAGCAGCGAGTGCCTACGCGTCGTCGTCGTCAGCCGCCGACGTCAAGGAGATGGTGAGCCTGGCTGTTTCCATCGTGGAGGAGGCCAAGAAGCAGAGGCAGAACAGGGAGGAGATCCAGCAGCTGGTGCAGTTTGTGGAGCAGGTAGCCAACCTGTTGCAGCAGCTTCAGTCCGCCAACCTGTGGTGGGACGCCAAGACGAAGCTTCTGCTGGATGGTCTAAAAGACCTTCTCCAGCAGGCTCGCAACATATTGTCTCATCACAAGCAGCCGCACAGGAGTAACACCAGGATGCCGCAGGCCTTCTTCTGCCCCGGCGGCGGCTACTACTCGCAGGACGAACCTGATCAGATACTCCAGGTCGCGTACGGCATCTGGTACTACGTCCAGGTCCTCCCCATCATTACCATGCGTCACATACATATATGAACAACAACAATCGATCGAAATGCGTGAGACAAATACATCGAGATCAGGTTGCCTGCCACAGGGATGATACCAATGCAAACGTTTAATTAATATAATATATATATGTATATATATGCATGTCTGTATACATAAAATCCTTATGAATTACTCAATACATTGTATTTATGTTTATGCGAGTTTACCTATTACTTCTTCAGACATTGTAATAAAGACTCCTTGATGAGAATTCGAACCATATTTTCTTTTGGTAATGACTTCTATCGCACGCTTTAACTATGTCCATGTGGATGCACGCCTCAATCTGCCGGCTGGCCCACTAGTCAGAGGAAGCGGGGAGCTTTTGAGAGTGATTTTAATTATTATTAATTCGAAAAGGAATTGTGGGATCAGACGCCGCTCCATTTTGGCTTTCTCCACTCTCTCGCTCAAGGTTTATTAGGGCCTGTTTGTAATTGCTTCACCACTGCTACTATTGGGAAGCGGAGGTCCCGACATCCAGAGTTCCTTCATCCATCACAAGTTCAAACCTTCTTTCCAACTTTGACTCCAGAACATCATCAACCTGCAAATATGAAATGCTTCATAAAATCTGAAATGGCTCTTTCTTCATCTTTCCATTTTGAGGCACTATGTTCAACATCATATACTGAGTACTGACGCACGAGAAGGCAAGTATATGTGGAAACAAATTACAATCATGTAATGTCGACATCTAGTGCTCCACCGACCAACTCACCAAGAAATTAATGTGCTCAAATCCATCACGAATTGCAAGATTTCGAGCAAGCTCAATAGCAGCTTCGCTATAGTCGATGCCAGTTAGATCAGAGAACCTGTATAATTACTCGAGGCGTCAGTACTGAAAATAGGTATTACCAATACGTTGACTAAATGATAAAGACTAAATGTATAAAGAATTTTTCTTATATACAAATAACTTCTAACGTCATAGAGATACCTTTCGAAGTGAACATGTGACTCCAGTATGATCTTCCGCAAAGCATAAAGGCATTTTCATATGACTATATCAGAGTACACCCTATACTGTTTCCAAGAGATACTTCTTAAGGATAACTCCATTACACGAATTGACAATCACATGATGATCCATATATTAACATGTCATACACTGCCAAGATAAATCAATAGGGACCAAATATCATCAACTGCCTCTATTTGTGGCTATCGCATATGCACCCATATCTTCCGGATCCTATGTCAAGTACGCTGCAGCCAGGCAAATCTTTGCTGGAACGCAAGTTTTTGGTCCAGTCTACAAGGACATCCATGACCTCGGTGCCAAACCTGCAAAAGATGCCACCCAAACTGTGATTGCCAATTGAAACCTAAAGACAACAGAAATTCTACCAAGCCCTTCCAAAGTGAGATTATAGCTGAAAGCAAGAACTTGTCTGTCCAGAATAATGATGGCAGAGGAATAGGACCAGCACTGTGAGTTGTGATTTTCGTTGGGCCAATGGGCAGCGGACAGCAGGTTATATCAGCCAAAACCTCCAATAGAAAACAATACTACCCATATTTGCTGACACCAGAGTTTGCTACCCACGAGAAAGGCAATTCCAACTGGCATACATCAATACTCAAATGTTTTCCTACGAGAAAGGCAATTCCAATTGGCATACATCATGTTTTACATTTCTTACAAGAAGCAGCCAAGTAGCTTTATTATGCTGATTGTTTCTCGTATATAATCCTAACAAGGCTACAACCTAGATACTCATGATGATTACATTAATTAAGATCGGTTGCTCCAAATTTTGGTACATGCAGACAATTTGAGAGAGCAGCAACAGCAATGAAAATATGCCTTCTCCCTATGCGCAAAAGCAGAAGTTACGTTGAAGCATTTTACCAGTCATCCACGTGGCTAATTCTAAGTGGCCTGCATCATGTTTTACATTTCGTAAGAGGCATCGGAGTAGTTTAATCATGCTTCTCATTGCTATTGGCATGATAACTAGCTAAGCAATTGCCTTTTTTTTTAGATAAGGGAGCATAGCCCAGCCTCTGCATCCAAAGGATGCATACAGCTCTCTGCTTTATTAAATTATTCGCAATGCCTTACAAGGAGAATATAAAGATCAACTTGAAGCCTCTTTCCTAGCGACAACTCGCTATACCTACGATGAAGGGGGTGACCATGAACAAGGCCATACTCCCTGACGGTACACCAACACACATCATCCAAAAAGCAAAACCCTGAGGGTGTGCCATTGCACACGTCGCAGAGTTCGCAACCACCATCTATCTCGAACCCATCTCCAAGCGAGATCAGCGCATTGACCGTGTCAGGCCTACCGTCGATTTCACTATGACGCCAGACAGCTCCACCATCCTGCACGCGTCCAGCAGTCCTCGCCCATCTTCGATACCCCGCAGATCCACGCCGCCGAGAATCATCGACGACAACGTGGTAGATGAACACCACTCCACCAAGATCCACCTCCATCCAGCAGCTGCTCTAAAATCGATGCCCCAAGAGGTAGAACAACGCAGGGAGCGCCGTCATCGTCTGATCCGGGCTGGATCTAGGGTTTTCCTCGGAGCATCACGAGTAAGAAGCCGTAGGTTGCGACGACGATGCCTTCAAGAAGGTAACGGCGTGTGACGTCGCCATCGTCCGCCATGACCAAATTCAGAGCACGGTTTTCACCGGCAGCTGCGCTCCCCAACTCGTTGTTGGGACTGGACATGAGATCAAAAGATCCCCACGAACAGCCCCAATCTGGCCGCCCGCCTCCGACAAAGAAGACGAGCACCACCGCCATGCCCGGAGCTGCTGCCCCAGGCCACCTCAAGACGCGGGAGAAGCCCAGGAAAACGCCGCAGCTGCAGGGAGGATCGAGGGCGGACACACGGGCCCGCCTAGGCCCATCTGGGCCCAGATCGGAGACCCGCCGTCAAACCCGGCCGAACCACCACCACGGCGCGCTGCCCCTGGCCGTCGCTGCCCCGCCGTCGCCGTCGATGAAGTGGAAGGAACCGATGGAGGCCGCAGCCGATTCCTCCCGTCGCCGGCGGAGGTAAAGGCCGCCGCCGCCGCCACGCCACCGGGGCTTTGCCCAGCAGCGCACAGGGCGGCGGCGGCGGGAGAGGGGACTTGAGGAGGGGACGGGGAGAGGGCCGCCGGCGGCCTCCCAGGCGCGGCGTGGCGCCGCCGCGCGGGGAGGGTTAGGTCGTGGGGAGGGTTAGGTCCTACAGGGGCATGTTGCCATGACCTGAATGTTGTCTGCTCATGATTTCAACAACAGGTCATGTGAAAATTTGTTGCTCTCAGTTTTAGTACACCAACTGTGCTGCAAATATAGCCTTCTGCCTGTGTGCGAAGCCAGTACGAATCTTACCATTCATCCGCGTGGCTGCGTTCATTGTAATTAGCTAGGTCTTCCGCGTATGCGCCATCGTGATAACTCTGCAAGCCCAGCATCGGTGGCACGACATCGGGCACATCCTTGTCAAAGCTGTTCAACAACAACAGCACGGAAAATTTCAATCCACTCGGCAGACATATAAAAAATCCCTTCCAGGGGCCAGAATGCAATTGTCAATAGATCACGCGCTTTCCCCAAACAGAAGGAGCCAGATTACGGAGGCATGCGGCACGAACGGGCGCGGATCGGCTCACCTGAAGTCGGAGGAGTGGTGGGCGCTGAGCGAGGAGGAGCAGGCGGAGGGCGCGGCGGCGGAGCCTGAGGAGGGGCGGGAGGAGGCGAGGAGGACCTCGGCGGTGTCGGCGTAGCACTGCTCGTCGTCGAGGGTGCTCCCGTAGTCGCTCTTGATGGACCACGAGTCGGCCGCCACCGAGCGGTCATCGTCCGACGCCATCTCGCCGGGTGGGCCCCCCGCGGCAATAGGTCCTCCCCAAACCCCGGACCCGAGCATCCGCGTCGGGAACATCTCCGGGTTTGTCCACGAGGGAATGGGCTGGACTGGGCTTGGCACCAGGGAAGTCAAACTTTTAAAATTGTTTGACCATAACCTTGGCTGGTGTATTAGAATGGAAGGACATTCATTCCAAGACCCCAGGGATCAAGTGCAGCATTGTGGAGCGATGGCAGCGCCCAGAGGATGGCTTCCTCAAGGAGTCAAGGTGAATGTCGATGGCGCCTTTCGTCATGTTGATAGTAACGGAGGGGGCGGTGCAGTTGTTTGCGATTGCCACGGTGAGTTCCGTGCCGGAGCTAGCCGTTTTTTCCCCCATGTTGCTGATGCGGAAGGAGCTTGAGCTCCTCGCCTGTCGCTTGGGCTTAGCGTTGGCGAAGGAATGCGGGGTTCAGAGGAGACAATGTAGGGGCGGCTGCGAAAATCCAGAGGGAAGAAAGGGACCGATCCCTTCATGGCCAGATGGTGGAGGAAATAAAAGACCTTCTGTCCGGGTTTGAAGACAAGGTAATCAAGGCAGTTCGACGATCTGCTAATGGTGTTGCTCATGAATTTGCAAAAAAAGGCTGCGTGAATAATTGTAATAGGAGTTGGTTTGAAGTACCACCGTCGGGTATTTCGGACATTATTGTATCGGATGCTTTGGTATCTTAATATAAACGCAGCTCTTTTCATCTCAAAAAAAAATTTGTTTGACCATGAATATGAAAAAAGTTAGCAATGTTTATCCAATATTATAAATATTGCATTGCTATTTGGTCATTGCAGTTAACAATAACCATAATTTATTATGAGGAGATCATGTAAGAAGTCATAATATATGTATCAATTAGGCAAGGTGAACATGAGCTTACAAAATGCCTTAAATTTTATGGATTGACAAGCAAGGGTAACAGATTATTAGCAACAAAACACGAGCTAGAAAGCGGAAAGCTATAGAGAAGTCACCGAATGTATCTCGAAGTATCGACATAACCATGACTATAAACATCTAAAACGCAAGTTGTGTTTTCGTCCTCAAATGGTGCATTGGGAAAAAATAATTACATGGGGGCATAAATGTTTATGGACCCACCCAATGAAGGACAGGAAAGAAGGTTCGCGCTACCAACTCTTGTTTATCGTGCTCAGCTTATGAAAGCAAACCTCCAGCAAGGGCGATAAGGGCTCCTTTGACTCATAGGATTTGTGTAGGATTTCGATCCTATCGGAAAACTTCTTACATAGGTTGTTTGATTCATAGGAGAATATCCTATAAGAATTAATCCTATTGGAATCTTGTAGTGTAAATCCTATAGAAAAAAACATTAGGTCATACCTCATGAAAAAATTCCTTTGCTACAATCAAACACACTTTGGGCTCCTTTGATTCATAGGATTTGTAAAGAAATTGTGTAGGATTTGGATCCTATGGGAAATTTTCCTATACAAATTGTTTGGTTCATAGGAACTGATGGTGTGCGGTTGCCGTGGGAGTTGGAAATCTCTGTGGTGTAACTTTTCTTCAGTTCCCCGGCAACGGCGCCAGAAAATCTTTCTGGCAGTTGTTGAGGAACCCCAAGAGGAAGGTGTGATGAGTACATCAGCAAGTTTTCCCTCAGTAAGAAGCCAAGGTTTAATCGACCAGTAGGAGAAAGGCGTGACTTCTGAAGGTGTTGTTGGCTGACTATTGGCAGGGCACACTACCGGTGTCAGCAACAACGTGGAACATGCACACAACACAACTAAAATACTTTGCCCCAACATACAGTGAGGTTGTCAATCTCACCGGTTTTACTAGAACACAAAGGATTAAATGTATCGAGTGGAAGGAGATGTTTGCAGTAATTGATAAGGGGTGGCCCGATCTTCTCAGTAAGCGAGGTAGATGGTGATGAACACACGATGAACACGGCGGAGATACACGATGATGAAGTGGATGATAACTTGTATGACACCGATGAAGTCTCTCGATTGGTCTCTGTCGCCAATGCAACAGCTCTCAACCCTACAAGATATTCGCAACTCCACACACTTGCGCACGTAGCCGCCGACCACGAAGCGGTAAGTTGCAACCGTCTAATTCCCAATGGAACAGCAGATCACACAAGACTTTCAGGGGTAAACACCAAATCGATGCAATATGGTGTATAAATTCGATAGAGTTGCAAAGCAATCAACTATGAACTAGGGTTTATCTTAAACGTGGTATCCACCTAATTTGGGGGCGTCTGGACGACCAGGGGTCGAAAAGATACATTAAAAACCGACCCAGACCGGATCTGGTCGAGACTGACTCGGACTCGGCCGGTCTGGGGGGCGGTCGACCGGGACGGTCCGGTTTGGGCCAGACCTGGGACCAGATGGTGACCGGGCCATCGGGGTGATAAACAGAACACCCCTAGGTTGGCACCAGTGCAGGATCCGGTCGAAACAGGGCTCACCCCGCGTGGGGTCCGGTTGGATCGGGCTTGGGGCCGGGTCGGCCTGCGTGGCGGCCGGTCAGACCGGGCTTGGGACCGGGTCGGCCGGCGTGGCGGCCGGTCGGACCGGGCGTGGCACAGGCCTGGACAGCTGCTTCTTCCTTCCTCGTGCATGCCTCCCTCTCCTCCCTCGCGCATCCATGGGATGTTTTCATGTCCAGCTTCATGTCCAGCTCCATGTCCAGCTTCACGTCCAGCTGCTCCTCTCCTCCTCGTGCGATGCTTGCTCCCTCTTCATACCTGATCATACATAAGTAATAGGACTTAGGCAGTATAAAGTTCTCATCGATCAAAATATCACTTAGGAACAAGTTCGCCTGTTGTTTGAGTAGCTTCGCACGAGCCATTGTAATGGGTCCAATCCTGACTTCATTGGACTTGAGCTTCACAGCAACTTTGTCTTCATGTTGCAATGCCGGAGGTAGTAGTGTAGTAGGGATGTCCTCATCATCTCCCCCTTCAACAGGCGTCGACCTCGACGCTCCAAGGTCTTCTCCATCATATGGTGTCAAATCAGCCACATTGAAAGAATTGCTGACACCAAACTCATCGATTGGAAGATCTATAGAGTATGCATTATCATTGATCTTGGCAAGCACTTTGTAAGGACCAGCACCACGAGGAAGCAACTTGGACTTCCGTAGCTTCGGGAACCTATCCTTGCGAAAATGTACCCAGACCATATCACCAGGCTTGAACAACATCTCCTTGCGCTTCTTGTTCATCCTTGTAGCATTGTTCTTGCCTTTCTTCTCTATCAACTCTTTAGTCTTCACATGAATCTTTCGCACAAAATCTGCCCTCTTTGATGCCTCCATATTGACTCTCTCATGTATAGGTAGAGGCAACAAGTCAAGTGGAGTAATGGGTTTGAAACCATACACCACCTCAAAGGGACACAGCTCTGTGGTAGAATGTACCGCCCTGTTGTAAGCAAACTCCACATGCGGCAAACAATCTTCCCACTCCTTCAAGTTCTTCTTGATCATGGATCTCAACAGTTGTGACAATGTTCTATTCACCACCTCAGTTTGACCATCAGTTTGGGGATGACAAGTAGTGCTGAAAAGTAGCTTCGTCCCCAGCTTTCTCCAAAGCGTCTTCCAGAAGTAGCTCATGAACTTCACGTCACGATCAGAAACAATAGTCTTCGGGACTCCATGTAGACGTACAATCTCCCTGAAAAACAGGTTAGCAATATGCGACGCATCGTCGCTCTTGTGGCAGGCAATAAAGTGTGACATCTTAGAGAATCTATCCACTACCACAAATATAGAATCATGGCCTCTCTTAGTACGCGGCAAACCCAACACAAAATCCATACTAATATCTTCCCATGGTGTAGTAGGTGCCGGTAAAGGAGTATACAAACCGTGAGGCTTCAGCTTGGACTTGGACTTGTTGCAAGTAATGCATCTCCTCACATACCTGTCCACATCCCGCCTCATCTTTGGCCAATAGAAGTGATCAGCGAGCATGAGTAGCGTCTTCTCACGCCCAAAGTGACCCATCAAACCGCCAGCATCTAATTCCTGCAATAAGAGCAAACGCACAGACGATTCTGGAACACATAGTTTGTTAGCTCTAAACAAGAACCCATCATGTATGTGATATTTCTCCCATGCTTTACCAATAGCACACAAGCGATATGGTTCAGCAAAATCATGATCAGTAGCATACAAATCACATAGTATCTCTAATCCAGGAATTTTAACATCAAGTTGAGTTAATAGCATATTCTTCCTAGATAGAGCATCAGCAACAATATTATCTTTTCCCTTCTTATGCTTAATAATGTATGGAAAATACTCAATGAACTCAGCCCACTTAGCAAGACGCCTATGCAAGTTAGATTGAGCTTTCAGATATTTCAAAGCTTCATGATCAGAATGTATGATAAATTCTTTTGGCCACAAATAATGTTGCCAAACCTCAAGAACTCTAATTAAAGCATACAATTATTTATCATATATAGGATAGTTCAACTTAGCACCAAAAAGTTTCTCAGAAAAATATGCAATTGGGCGACCCTCTTGCATCAACACACCACCAATTCCAATACCACTAGCATCACATTCAATCTTAAATTGCTTATTGAAATCAGAAGTGCAAGCAACGGTGCAGAAGTTAACAATCTTTTCAGTTCATCAAAAGCATGATATTGGGCTGCGCCCCACTCAAAAACAACACCCTTTTTAGTCAATTCATTCAAAGGTGCAGCAATAGTACTAAAATTGGGCACAAATCTTCTATAAAACCCAACTAGACCATGAAAACTTCTTACTTGACTCACATTCATGGGAGTAGGCAAATTTTGAATTGCTTCAATTTTAGACACATCTACTTCTACTCCATGCTTAGAGACAATATAACCCAGAAATATGACCCTATCTTTGCAAAATGTGCACTTCTCAAGATTACCATAGAGTTTATTATCACGCAACACTTGCAAAACATGTCGAATATGCATAGTATGATCAGATTCATTGCGGCTGTAGATTAATATGTCATCAAAGTACACAACCACAAACTTGCCAATAAAATCACGCAAAACATGGTTCATCAGTCTCATGAAAGTGCTAGGTGCATTAGTTAAACCAAAAGGCATTACTAACCACTCATATAAACCAAATTTTGTTTTAAAGGTTGTTTTCCATTCATCCCCCTCTTCCATCCTAATTTGATGATAACCACTACGCAAATCAATTTTAGAGAAAACAGCAACACCACTCAATTCATCTAGCATATCCTCTAAACGGGGAATAGGATGACGATATCGAATAGTAATGTTGTTTATCGCTCTACAATCTACACACATGCGCCATGTACCATCTTTCTTAGGAACTAGAATAACAGGAACAACACAAGGACTAAGGCTTATGCGAATATAACCTTTGTCGAGTAGTGCTTGTACTTTCTTCTGTATTTCCTTCATCTCTTCGGGGTTCGTCCTGTATGGCGCCCTATTGGGCAGCGAAGCTCCGGGGATCAAGTCAATTTGATGCTCAATACCACGCAATGGTGGCAATCCTGCTGTCACCTCCTCTGGAAACACATCGCTGAATTCCTGCAAAACACTAGAAACACCAAGAGAAATAGGGGTCATGTCGTTAGAAACCAAAACCTCACCCTTGTACATGATCACAAGAGGCATGGCTGTAGGATCCTCACTAAATTCTCTCATGTCCTCTTTGGTGGCTAATAAGACTAAGGAATTCACTCTCTCACTTTTCGTTATATCACTCACGGCATTACAATTCTCTCGCCTATCTATGGGAGCATCCTCCAAGTTTACTTCAACTTTCTGACGAGATTCATTGACAATTTGCTGTGGTGACATAGGCTGCAAGTTGATTTTCTTGCCCTTGAACTCCAAGTGATATGTATTGGCACGGCCATTGTGTTGCACAGAACGGTCATAGAGCCATGGCCGGCCCAACAGCAGGTGACACACCGTCATAGGAACCACATCAAAATCAATGGAATCCTTATACGGTCCAATCTCAAACTCAACACGCACCATGTGGTTTACCTTCATCTCACCATTGTCGCTCAACTACTGAATATAGTATGGATGCGGGTGCGGTAGATACTTCAGTTTCAGCTTGGTACACAACTCCTTGCTTGCTAAATTGCGGCAACTCCCGCCATCTATAATGACCTTGCAAGCTTTGTCAGGACCAACTAGAGCCTTTGTTTGGAACAAATTGCAGCGCAGATGCACTTGGCAACACATTAAGAGCACGCTGAGACACAACAATAGTGCGAGCTTCAGACGGATAAGCATCTACACCATCACTGTCATAATCATCATCTTCTGGAGCGTACGGATCAGCATCATCTCCAGTCTCATACTCATTGTCCTCATTAATAAACATAACCTTGTGGTTAGGATAATCTCTCTTGAAGTGACCCTTGCCACCACATGTATGATAAGCCATATCTCGGTTGCGCGCAGTAGACATGCTATAACCACTTGTACTTGCAGCAGGTTCAGACTTCTTTGTGTTGGACACATTGGAGACCGGCTTGCTAGATGAAGTAGGAAAAGGTGCGGAGCGCGAAGATGGCGCCGGCGCCGTAGATGGGGGCGCCCTAGGCGTGTAGCGCCCAGCTCCCGTAGCACGACCTTTGATTTGCGCTTCTTCAGCTAAATGTGCTTCAGCTTCTCTTGCATGATGTAGCAACTCATTCATAGTAGTGTAACTGTGATGACAAACAATGCCTTTGATATCATACTTCAACCCATGTAGAAAACGCTGCATTGTCATCTGAAGTGACTCACGGACACGGCCACGCTGCATAAGCATCTCCATCTCCATGAAATAAGTATCAACAGTCTTAACACCTTGTCTCAAGAGGGTCAACTTATCAAATATAGATCGCAAATAATTAGTGGGAACGAAACGAGCTTGCATAATGGCCTTCATCTCGCGCCATGTAAGAACTGGCAATTCGTTATCTTCTTGACGAACACGTGTAACTCCATCCCACCAACGCAATGCATAGCCATCAAATTCTGAGGAAGCAAGCTTGACCTTCCTGTCTTCAGTATAATCATGTAAGCGCCATAACTTCTCAATTTTCAGCTCCCAAGTGAGGTATTCTTCAACATCAGCACCTCCTTCAAATTTGGGTATTGAGAACTTTGGCTTACCCAAACCATCGTCTTGTTGTTGTGGAGGGACACGGCGAGCTCCGAGTTCAACAAAGCCATGACCACGGTTACCACGTCCAGCACCACGACCAACACCTCATGCTTCATCTTGAAGCTCAGCATCTTCATCTTCTTGCTGTTGTTGTTGGGTCAAATTCTCAATAGCTAGAGTCATTGCTTGAATATTGCGCTGAATATCCGTCATTTGTTCTTGCATCTTAGTGACGGTCTCATTAGTAGTATCCAGCTTCTGGGTGACCTCCTGAACGGTCCCCTTAAGTTCTTCGTCCTGATCGCGGAATTCACGCCGCATCTCAATACGAAGAGATTCATACTCCCTCCATGTCATAACATCAGCTGCATCCTTGTTTTTCTGGTTAACAATTTTAGCATCACTAGAAGACATGGTTAGTAGGTTAGTGCACTAAAAAAAAATCTTTGGTGGTACTCTCACAACTCACTCAAAACTGATAAGAAAAGGAAATCTTACCGCTCCAAAGTGTAACATCCCAATTTTAAAATCAATGAGAAAGGTGGTTTCCAAATTTCAAATTTTAGGATTAACAAAAACTTTTACTTGAATATGGTGCTATGCTTAGTGATCATGCTTTATTGTGTGACCTTGCCATGATAATTGTTTGTGTGCTTATCCATAATGCTAAAACCCTAGAGTTTGATCTTTGGAAATCACAAAGAGAAGCAAAGAAAAAGAAAAGAAGAAAATAGAAAAAAAATGCAAATCACCTCATATATGGCTTATGGCCATTTTTGAAAATCTTTAACCTAGGCCACTTTGACTTGTGTCAATGGTTGGGTTATGCTTCTAAACACTTAAGAACACCTTTTGAATCAAAGAAACTCAAATCAAATCAAAATAGAATTCAAAATGAGCTCACATGAAATAATGGTCATTTCTGACTTTTATATCCTGACACCCACTTTGAGCCCCTGTATTAAGAGATTCTTAAACCAAACCACCCCAACTCTTTCCACCTCATCCAAGACCTCATCAAGGTGAACAACTTTGGTCAAGACCATCCCTGCAAACTCTTTCTCAATTTCTTATTATCATCAAGCAAAGTAACAACTTTCAAACAGATTCTAGATTGTGCCCATTTTGAAATTTCACAAACCAACTCAATTTTGCACACCACCACCACCATTGTGTGCCAAATATTATGAGAATCAACTCCACCAAAATCTTTGCAAAATTCAAACATTTTTCTCTTGCGGCCATTTCATCGAACACCTTGTGGGCAGAAAACAAATAAAACACAAACCACTATTTCAAATAGTGTTTTGGCCAAATTTTGATCTCCCTTTGATCCTACCCTGTCCCCTGGTCCCCTCCAACATCATGCCTCACCTTGCCACCCGGGGCATTGCACAATGGGGCATGGCCAAGACCATGCCGGCCATGAATGGCATGGCCTCATGCCATCCCTAGCTCCTCTCCCCTCTAGCCATGCCAACCATGTCCCCCTGCTCCCCCTTGCTCCCCTGGTCGCGCCTATACCCGCCAATGGCCAGGGATCACCCGGCATGGCCCAGACCAGAACGTGCCCGCGCCGCCCGTAACGCGCTGCAGCGCGCACGGACACGCCCCGGACACGCGTGGACACCGACCCTGCCCCGTCGACTCAGCCCTCATCTCGCTCTCTCCTCGCGCGGACACACTCACGGCGACACCAGCTCCCCTGCCCACGCGAGCACTGTAGCCGACGACATCGTCTCCGACCGCCGCCAATGTACCACGGTGCCCGCACACGACGCCATCAACCCAAACCTCCCTCCACTGCGCCATGATGCGCGTCGTGACCGCCTCGATGTCGCCAACAGGATGCGCCCCTACCTTGCCCTCTAGCGACCCCTAGCGCCATAGCCATGGTCGACCTACCCCGTGCGCCTCGGGACCTCGTCGCCCCTATAAAAGGAGGCCCTCCCCTCTCGAATCCTTCACACCATCAGCTTCCCCTCTCCTCTCTGATCCTCCTCAACCACACCCCGCTCGACATTAGCCACCGTAGCCTGCCAATTTCATCGCCGGAGCCCGTGAAGCCGCCGTAGAAGGAGAAGAAGCTAGGAGCCGCCCCTGGAGCTGCTGCTTGTACCAGGAGGACCGACGTCGTCGACAACCTCACCCTGCTTCATCGCCAACCCTCGCCGGAGCTCCGGTAAACCGCCGACCCCCTACCCTCGCCGCGGCCAGGGCTTGGTCTCACCGGAGACGACGACGATCGTGCGCCGTTGGATCACACTCTAATCCAACGTCCCTCACTCACGCGTACCGTTTCGGGTTTAAAACTCCACTGACATGCGGGACCCGCTGTCAGGCGGCCCACTGCGCACTGGAGCACAGTTGGGCCGGCCCAGTTAGTTTCCCGCGCGCCCGTCTAATTCAAATTCAGTTTATTTCGTTTAATTCAAATTTTAATACTGGTGCTGTGTTCAAAATTAAATAGTTTCAAATCTACAAACCCAAATTGAGTGATTCCAATTTTGTTGGAAAGCTTATGAAATGATCTAACCGACCCCACTGGCCTCAATCCTAGAACTTGTGTAGAATTAATGTGGCCAAAATAACAAGGCAGAGCCTTTACAAATTCAAACAATTATTAAAAATCAACCATAAAAGATTTTGAGTTGATTCCAACTCTCAAAAATCACATTTCATCTACTCTAATTGTTTATGCAAAAATATGACATAGTTGTTTCAAAGGATCATAGGCTAGAGCAAAATAATGACTATGTGGTCATTTCTAGTCCATTTAAATTACCCCAAATTTATTTCTTAAATACTATGAGAGGTGTCCTCTCATTTAAATCTTTGTCTCAAGTAATTCAACATGAGGTAATGACCTTGGTCTATATAATCTCGTATTGTATTATTTGGTGATACTAAATTGTTACCGTGTTAGTGTTAAATTACATGAGGGGTAATACCCCATTTAAATCTTCTTCCCAAATGATAATTATGAAGTGTTGACCTTGGTCAACAGGTGTTCATACCTTATTATTTGAGGAGATTAAATCTTAACAAGATTCAATGAGAGGAAATTATTTCCCCAAAGGACTAAATGGAAACCCTAATAGTTACTTTCAATGAGAGGAAATTGTTTTTCTTAAAAAGAAAACAAAGTCAACCAATATGTGAATAATGTTGTGATGCTAGAATAGCTTGTGTGAACCATTTGTGTGCTTAAGTCTAGCCTTAAGATTTGTTTGGTGATGGTATACCTCATATTCGTTTATAGACGCTAGTACCGAGGAGTACCAGGAGGAGGAGGTCTACTACCAAGAGGAAGAAGAGAACTTTGATCATTGTACCAATCAAGGCAAGCTATACTCTTGCAAGTCACTCTAATGCAAAGCTCTACTAGAGCAAGGCACCTTTGCACTCTTACTTTATGCTTAATGATCCAATCCCAAGATTTTACCCTTACAAGCTTTTACTTTGTTTCTCAAAACTTACTTTTATAGTTAACTTTGGTCTAAATATAGAGTAGTACAAGAGTATCAAACTTAGCCTAGATAGCTAAAACTTAGTTAGCACCTCTCATGACCAGTGGCTAGTGCTAAAACTAAAATTGACTACCCTAGGTGGAACCGGTGTTTTCAACTCGAATTGAAAACCTTGGAATGATGAGTCATTCTATTGAAAAGTTTTGAAGGTGAATATGACCACTGAATGACAAGGTGATTTTGACAAAAACTGATGGTTGGGTTTGGATGCGATACCTTTCCAATTTTAGAGTACCCCCACAATACCTGAGTATGGGTAGGGCTTAACTGGAAGTTTACGTATTTTAGTATGGGTTCCCTCTGAACAAGCGTCATAGGGGTTATGCCGAGGCTGCCTCCGTGGAATGAGAAATGACGTGAAATTGAGGTGAATGTCCTACCCAAGCCCTGTGCAGCTCCCGTGATAGCGGATGGTTATCACTCGGGAGGCCAAGCTCATGGGGAGAGGTGCCTATACTATGGTATGTAAGTGAAAGGTTATGGTTGATGATCCGCATACTGAGTATGATTATTCAGGGCTATCCCTGACGGATGTAATCAAAAGTTGTGGCACAAGAGTACAACCTCTGCAGAGTGTTAACCTATTCGAATAGCCGCGTCCGCGGTCATGGACAGTTGGAAAGGCCATATTGTTCCGTCATCAGAACTTTTCCAAAAGGTGACTGGTAATTTGAATTTGAAATGTGACTTGATTTGAATCACAACAGAGTTGTGGGAATGACACTAATGTTCCCACTTGAGTTAAGCTAGGCAACTGAAGGTCTTTGTTTAATTGCTATCTGAAATAAAATTGGCTTTATGCAAATAAACTTAGAGCTTAGAACCCTCTCACTCAAACTGTTAGTACTTACATTAGTATTTGTTTGCGAGTACTTGAAAGTACTCACGGCTGTGTCCCTGGCTATTCAAATGGCCAGACTATGAAGAAGAGCAGCAGTATCAGGAGGACGGACATCAGGACGTCTACGATAACTAGGATCGTCTTCTAACGTCAAGCGTTGCCTGTGGATTAGATGGACTACTACAACTTCGCTTCCGCTATGTGTTATGTATTGATCCTTAGATCAAGTGTTGTAATGAGACTGGATCATGTGATCCTTTTTGTTGTAAGACTATTATGGTGTTGTAATGAATGATGACTCTATGATATTCAACTGTTATGTCTCGCAAAAACAATCTTCCTGGGATTGCGATGTATGGCATAATAGGCATCTGGACTTAAAAATCCGGGTGTTGACAAGTTGGTATCAGAGCTGTTGTTTGACCCTAGGAGACCCTAGTTAGAATGGACGTCTGCAAAACTTAGTTTGAAAACAAATGAAGTAAATATTTATGAAAACTTATTCTCACTCTGGCCTTTGAGATCTTTTCCCAAAAGAAGGAATCCATGCTCTACTTTTCATAGTAATTCTACCTAAAATTTTGACACACTTGCCCACTTCTCTAACTTACTCATCCAATTCACTTACAGATGGAGCAGCTCAACCACACCAAGTTTTACCAGTTGGGCAACGGAGGAAGTCTGATCTTTGAGAGGGATTTGGATGCCCTATCTGAGTTCCTTGAGCGCCCGCACCCGGAGTTCTTTGGAGCCCAAGTCAACGACCAGCCCGGAGGAGAACTACAGTGGGTTGTAGTTGCAGATCTAAGAGGCAAGATGGAGCCTCCTATGTCAGAGAGGATCCAGTTTTCCATCAGGGAGAACAACTGGCTAGATGGACTAGCTAGAGCCCTGCAGGAAGCACTTGCCCGTCTGTGTGGGCAGAATGTGATTCAGATCCAGGGGACTCGCTTCGCTCACTTTGCGAGGCATGACTCCATTGGAGGACCCATGGACCTGCAGCCACACCTCGAGCTGAAGTATCACGTGGAGCACCTGGACTTTATGCTGCACGAGACCCGCAAGGAGCTGGACAACTCCCGCGTCTACGCCAACCAAACTCACCTCCACATGTCGCAGCAGACCGAGACCATCAAGATGCTTGCTAAGGATCGCAAGTCACTCCGCCAGCAGCGTGCCAAGAAGGACTCCACCATTGCGCGCCTCCGCGCAAAGATAGTAGCCTTGGAGAAGACTGTCCAGGCACAGGAGACCCAGTTGAGGGCGATGGAAGAAGAAGGTGAGGACATTCAGGGAGGAGCAGCCTACCTGAGTGAGGATGATGACTTTGAAGAAGATGAGAACACTGATGTGGAAGACTATGAGTTCCTGGAGGCCGGAGAAGATGACTTCATCCCCATAGAGGTTGATGAGGAGTAGTTTCACTTGAGCACTTGCGTAGGTGTGAGTTTGTATCAGGGTCCCTTGTACCGTAGAATGGAGAAATGGTTCTTAAAACCATTGATGTGTTAGCTTGTAATGTGTGTTGTTTGCAATGAATGAAAATGTGGTTTGATTTCAATATGACGAGTACTCAAGTTTTGAACATTTCAACTTTACCCAAACAAGCCCTAGAAAATTCCCTCTTATCTTATGATCTATCTCGATGTTCAGATGGCCCCTCCAAACCGCAACAACCCCGATGCAATGCTGCAGATGCTGCAGATGTTGATGGCAGATAGAGAGGTAGAAAGAGCTGAGCGTCAAGCCAACCTTGCCGTATTGCAGCAAATAGTTCAGAACAATCAAGGCCATGGAAACCATGATCACCCAGGATCTAAACTAAAGAATTTTCAGAATACCAACCCTCCTATGTTCAGCAAGACTGAAGAGCCACTAGATGCTGATGATTGGCTCCAAACCATGGAGAACAATCTGGAAGTTGCCGGAGTTGAAGAGGCAGAAAAAGTACTGTTTGCCACCCACTATTTGGCAGGGCCTGCAAGAGCTTGGTGGACAAGTGCCCGTGCCATGAATGCTGGACAGATGATGACTTGGGAAGACTTCAAGCTCAGGTTCAGCAAGTACCATGTGCCCCCAGATCTGATCAAGAAGATGAGGGATGAGTTCAGGGAACTCAAGCAAGGAAGGATGACCGTGGTGGAATACCGCGGTAGATTCCTCACTCTGTCAAGGTACGCCCCCGATGAGACCGACACCAACGAGAAGAAGAAGGAGAGATTTCTGAATGGACTGCATGATGAGATGCAGACTGTGCTGGTGAACATCCCCTTTGCTGACCTAGAAGCCCTGGTGGACTCCGCCATCCAGATGGAGGGCAAACTGCACCAAGCCAATGAGAACCGCAAGCACCGAATGATGAACTAGAGCGGGCCCAGCAATACCCCAAGGTATCGCCCCAACTCAAGTGGAGGATTTGCCCCAAGAAACAACAAGCCCTATGTGCCACAGTCACGTCCGAGTTTCCCCAATCGGAGTGGAGGACACCCAAGGTCAGGAGGCCACAACCACAACAACAACAATCACCAAGCCAACAACAACCACTTCAACCGTGCCCCAATGAGAGCCCCCGGCAACAACAACAACACCAACACTGCTCCAAGAACTGGGAGCAATGCTATTCCCATCACCCCCAAGGACAAGTCAACAATAACTTGTTATGAATGTGGAATTGTGGGTCACTATTCCAATGAGTGCCCCAAGAGGTTAGCCAAGACTGCCCCCAATACCGCTGCACCTGCTCAGCAGCAACGCCGTGTCTCAGCCAACAGAAAGTTTGCCCCAGGCAACCCGCACAACCGCAACGGCCGCCTTTTTCACATGAATGCCGAAGAAGCCCAGGAAGCGCCTGATGTCGTGCTGGGTATGTTCTCTGTTAACTCAGTACCTGCAAGAGTTTTGTTTGATTCTGGAGCATCGCACTCGTTTGTTACTGAAGATTTTGCATGCACTAGTAAGATCCAACCAATAAGTTTGAAGCATGTTATGATAGTTCAAATACCTGGTTCAACCACCAAAGCTAGAAAAATTTGCAAGGATGTGCCTATCAGAATTCATGAAATAGATTTTTATGCAAATTTGATAGTTCTGGGAGCCAAAGGTTTGGAAGTAGTGCTGGGTATGGATTGGATGTCGAAACATCATGGATTGATTGACTGTGCCAAGAAGGCCATCACCATGACTAGTAGCACCGGTGTGTTAGTAGAGCACGTGTCTGAAAAGCTGCCCAGAAAGTTCACCTGCAACCAGAGTTTAGTCAAGCCAACCTTGGATCAGATCAGGGTAGTCTGTCGATACCCTGATGTGTTTCCTGATGATCTACCCGGTATGCCCCCAGATCGGGATATCGAGTTTATCATTGAGTTAATACCTGGAACAGGACCCATAGCTCAGAGACCCTATAGTATGAACCCGGCAGAGTTAGTGGAACTGAAGAAGCAACTGGATGACATGCTGTACAAAGGTCTGATTCGACCAAGTGCGTCGCCCTGGAGATCCCAAGTTTTGTTTGTGGATAAGAAGGACGGTGCCACTCGTTTATGTACGGATTACCGTAAGTTGAACGATGTCACCATCAAGAACAAATACCCCTTGCCAAAGATAGAAGACCTGTTTGACCAGCTGGCCGGTGCCACAGTGTTCTCTAAGGTTGATCTTAGGACTAGTTACCATCAACTGAAGATTCGTGCAACGGATATCCCCAAGACTGCTTTCACCACCAGATATGGATTGTATGAGTACAATATCATGTCGTTTGGATTAACCAATGCCCCCGCTTATTTCATGAATCTCATGAATAAGATCTTTATGAACTTTTTGGATAAGTTTGTCGTTGTCTTCATCGACGACATCCTAATCTATTCCAAATCAGAAGCAGAACATGAGCAACACCTGGAGATATCTTTGGAAACCCTGAGGGAGCATCAGTTGTATGCCAAGTTTAGCAAATGTGAGTTCTGGTTAAAGGAAGTAGGATTCCTGGGACATATCTTGTCTGCAGGAGGAATTGCCGTTGACCCCGCAAAAATCAAGACCGTTGAAGAATGGAAAGCCCCAACCACCCAGACTGAAGTCCGTGCATTTCTTGGATTGGCGGGATATTACCGCCGGTTTGTTGAAGGATTTTCAAGCATAGCAAGACCAATGACACAGCTGTTGAAGAAGGACAAGAAGTTTGAATGGACTGACAAGTGTGAAGAGAGTTTCCAGAAACTCAAGAGCAGATTAACCACAGCCCCAATTTTGATCATGCCCGATATCACCAAGCCTTTTGACGTCTATTGTGACGCATCCAAGATTGGTCTTGGATGTGTGTTGACGCAAGAAGGCAAGGTGATATCCTATCTGTCAAGGCAGCTGAAGCAACATGAGCAGAATTACCCAACCCATGACTTAGAGTTAGCCGCAGTGGTGTTAGCCCTGAAAGTATGGCGTCATTACCTCATGGGTAATCGATGCGAGATCTATTCGGATCATAAGAGCCTGAAGTACATTTTCACCCAGAAGGAGCTGAATATGAGGCAGAGAAGATGGATTGAGTTAATCAAGGACTATGATATGGAAATTCACTACCACCCCGGCAAGGCCAATGTGGTAGCGGATGCCCTGAGTAGACTGCCGTGTCAACTGAACTCCATGATCGCAGAAGAGCAGCCTAGTTTGTATCAAGAATTTGAGCAGTTTAGACTGGAGCTAGTTAGTGAAGGATTCCTGGCAAGCATAGAGCTCCAGCCCACCTTGATTAGTCAGATAAAGGAAGCCCAGAAAGGAAATGCCAGCATTGATGGAATCAAGAGCCAAATTGCTGCAGGAAAGGCACCTGGATTCACCAATGATGAAGAAGGAGTTCTCTGGTACAACGGACGCCTATGTGTGCCAACAGATTCAGAGTTGAAACAAGTAATTTTGAAGGAAGCCCATGATACCCTGTATTCCATTCACCCTGGAGGAACCAAGATGTACCAAGACTTGAAGGAACAATTTTGGTGGCATGGAATGGAGAGAGAGATCGGAAGTTACATAGCCAAGTGTGATATCTGTCAGAGAGTCAAAGCGTAACATCGACGACCACGCCGGAATATCAGCAGCTCGCTGTGCATTCCCGAATGGAAGTGGGATTCTGTAGGAATGGATTTCATAACGGGATTGCCCAAATCAAGTAGAGGAAATGATTCTATTTGGGTAGTGGTCGATAGATTAACCAAGGTAGCCCATTTCATCCCAGTTAAGACCACCTATCAAGGCCCCAAGCTAGCAGAGTTATATATCTCCAGAATAGTGAGCCTGCATGGAACACCAAAGTCAATTGTGTCAGATAGAGGATCCCAATTCACCTCAAGATTTTGGCAGAAGGTACACGAAGGATTAGGAACCCGTCTGAATTTCAGCACAGCTTATCACCCGCAGACTGATGGACAGACAGAAAGAGTCAACCAAATACTTGAAGATATGTTAAGAGCATGTGTGCTAGAATATGGATCTAAATGGGAAGATTGCCTGCCGTATGCAGAATTCTCATACAACAACAGCTATCAGGCCAGTTTGCAAATGGCCCCCTTTGAAGCCCTGTACGGAAGGAAGTGTCGTACCCCTTTGAACTGGTCAGAAGTCGGAGATAGTCAAATCTTTGGACCGGACATTCTCCGAGAAGCCGAAGGGAAGGTTCACAAGATCAGGGAATACCTCAAGACTGCTCAATCGAGACAGAAGAGTTATGCTGATAAGAGACGCCGAGAGATGACTTTCAATATCGGAGACTTTGTGTATCTCAAAGTATCACCCCTCAAAGGAATGCAGAGATTCCAACTTAGAGGAAAGCTTGCACCTAGATATGTTGGACCCTTCAAAGTTCTGAGTCGCCGAGGCGAAGTATCATATCAGCTTGAACTACCGGAGGAAATGTCCGCTGTACATAATGTGTTTCACATATCCTTACTTCGGAAGTGTTTAGAAGTTCCGGAGAAGACGGAGCTGTTCAAGAACATCGATCACAGGTCGGTGGATATCAACAAGGACTTAACCTATCGTGAAGTACCCATTCGTATTTTGGAGGAAGCATTCCGAACCACCCGCACCAGAAGTATCAAGTTCCTGAAGATTCAGTGGAGCAATCATACCGAAGAAGAAGCTACTTGGGAGCGAGAAGAAGATATGAAGACTGAATTCCCAGATCTCTTTAGCACCTAGTTTTCTTTAAGATCTCGGGACGAGATCTTTTCTAAGGGGGAATGGTTTGTAACATCCCAATTTTAAAATCAATGAGAAAGGTGGTTTCCAAATTTCAAATTTTAGGATTAACAAAAACTTTTACTTGAATATGGTGCTATGCTTAGTGATCATGCTTTATTGTGTGACCTTGCCATGATAATTGTTTGTGTGCTTATCCATAATGCTAAAACCCTAGAGTTTGATCTTTGGAAATCACAAAGAGAAGCAAAGAAAAAGAAAAGAAGAAAATAGAAAAAAAATGCAAATCACCTCATATATGGCTTATGGCCATTTTTGAAAATCTTTAACCTAGGCCACTTTGACTTGTGTCAATGGTTGGGTTATGCTTCTAAACACTTAAGAACACCTTTTGAATCAAAGAAACTCAAATCAAATCAAAATAGAATTCAAAATGAGCTCACATGAAATAATGGTCATTTCTGACTTTTATATCCTGACACCCACTTTGAGCCCCTGTATTAAGAGATTCTTAAACCAAACCACCCCAACTCTTTCCACCTCATCCAAGACCTCATCAAGGTGAACAACTTTGGTCAAGACCATCCCTGCAAACTCTTTCTCAATTTCTTATTATCATCAAGCAAAATAACAACTTTCAAACAGATTCTAGATTGTGCCCATTTTGAAATTTCACAAACCAACTCAATTTTGCACACCACCACCACCATTGTGTGCCAAATATTATGAGAATCAACTCCACCAAAAATCTTTGCAAAATTCAAACATTTTTCTCTTGCGGCCATTTCATCGAACACCTTGTGGGCAGAAAACAAATAAAACACAAACCACTATTTCAAATAGTGTTTTGGCCAAATTTTGATCTCCCTTTGATCCTACCCTGTCCCCTGGTCCCCTCCAACATCATGCCTCACATTGCCACCTGGGGCATTGCACAATGGGGCATGGCCAAGACCATGCCGGCCATGAATGGCATGGCCTCATGCCATCCCTAGCTCCTCACCCCTCTAGCCATGCCAACCATGTCCCCCTGCTCCCCCTTGCTCCCCTGGTCGCGCCTATACCCGCCAATGGCCAGGGATCACCCGGCATGGCCCAGACCAGAACGTGCCCGCGCCGCCCAGAACGCGCCAGAGCGCGCACGGACACGCCCCGGACACGCGTGGACACCGACCCTGCCCCGTCGACTCAGCCCTCCTCTCGCTCTCTCCTCGCGCGGACACACTCACGGCGACACCAGCTCCCCGCCAGACACGCTCCCCTGCCCGCGCGAGCACTGTAGCCGACGACATCGTCTCCGACCGCCGCCACTGTACCACGGTGCCCGCACACGACGCCATCAACCCAGACCTCCCTCCACTGCGCCATGATGCGCGTCGTGACCGCCTCGATGTCGCCAACAGGACGCGCCCCCTACCTTGCCCTCTAGCGACCCCTAGCGCCATAGCCATGGTCGACCTGCCCCGTGCGCCTCGGGGCCTCGTCGCCCCTATAAAAGGAGGCCCTCCCCTCTCGAATCCTTCACACCATCAGCTTCCCATCTCCTCTCTGATCCTCCTCGACCACACCCCGCTCGACATTAGCCACCGTAACCTGCCAATTTCATCGCCGGAGCCCGTGAAGCCGCCGCAGAAGGAGAAGAAGCTAGGAGCCGCCCCTGGAGCTGCCGCTTGTACCAGGAGGACCGCCGTCGTCGACAACCTCGCCCTGCTTCATCGCCAACCCTCGCCGGAGCTCCGGTAAGCCGCCGACCCCCTACCCTCGCCGCGGCCAGGGCTTGGTCTCGCCGGAGACGACGACGATCGTGCGCCGTTGGATCACACTCTAATCCAACGTCCCTCACTCACGCGTACCGTTTCGGGTTTAAAACCCCACTGACATGCGGGACCCGCTGTCAGGCGGCCCACTGCGCACTGGAGCACAGTTGGGCCGGCCCAGTTAGTTTCCCGCGCGCCCGTCTAATTCAAATTCAGTTTATTTCGTTTAATTCAAATTTTAATACTGGTGATGTGTTCAAAATTAAATAGTTTCAAATCTACAAACCCAAATTGAGTGATTCCAATTTTGTTGGAAAGCTTATGAAATGATCTAACCGACCCCACTGGCCTCAACCCTAGAACTTGTGTAGAATTAATGTGGCCAAAATAACAAGGCAGAGGCTTTTACAAATTCAAACAATTATTAAAAATCAACCATAAAAGATTTTGAGTTGATTCCAACTCTCAAAAATCACATTTCATCTACTCTAATTGTTTATGCAAAAATATGACATAGTTGTTTCAAAGGATCATAGGCTAGAGCAAAATAATGACTATGTGGCCATTTCTAGTCCATTTAAATTACCCCAAATTTATTTCTTAAATACTATGAGAGGTGTCCTCTCATTTAAATCTTTGTCTCAAGTAATTCAACATGAGGTAATGACCTTGGTCTATATAATCTCGTATTGTATTATTTGGTGATACTAAATTGTTACCAGGTTAGTGTTAAATTACATGAGGGGTAATACCCCATTTAAATCTTCTTCCCAAATGATAATTATGAAGTGTTGACCTTGGTCAACAGGTGTTCATACCTTATTATTTGAGGAGATTAAATCTTAACAAGATTCAATGAGAGGAAATTATTTCCCCAAAGGACTAAATGGAAACCCTAATAGTTACTTTCAATGAGAGGAAATTGTTTTTCTTAAAAAGAAAACAAAGTCAACCAACATGTGAATAATGTTGTGATGCTAGAATAGCTTGTGTGAACCATTTGTGTGCTTAAGTCTAGCCTTAAGATTTGTTTGGTGATGGTATACCTCATATTCGTTTATAGACGCTAGTACCGAGGAGTACCAGGAGGAGGAGGTCTACTACCAGGAGGAAGAAGAGAACTTTGATCATTGTACCAATCAAGGCAAGCTATACTCTTGCAAGTCACTCTAATGCAAAGCTCTACTAGAGCAAGGCACCTTTGCACTCTTACTTTATGCTTAATGATCCAATCCCAAGATTTTACCCTTACAAGCTTTTACTTTGTTTCTCAAAGCTTACTTTTATAGTTAACTTTGGTCTAAATATAGAGTAGTACAAGAGTATCAAACTTAGCCTAGATAGCTAAAACTTAGTTAGCACCTCTCATGACCAGTGGCTAGTGCTAAAACTAAAATTGACTACCCTAGGTGGAACTGGTGTTTTCAACTGAATTGAAAACCTTGGAATGATGAGTCATTCTATTGAAAAGTTTTGAACGTGAATATGACCACTGAATGACAAGGTGATTTTGACAAAAACTGATGGTTGGGTTTGGATGCGATACCTTTCCAATTTTAGAGTACCCCCACAATACCTGAGTATGGGTAGGGCTTAACTGGAAGTTTACGTATTTTAGTATGGGTTCCCTCTGAACAAGCGTCATAGGGGTTATGCCGAGGCTGCCTCCGTGGAATGAGAAATGACGTGAAATTGAGGTGAATGTCCTACCCAAGCCCTGTGCAGTTCCCAGGATAGCAGATGGTTATCACTGGGAGGCCAAGCTCATGGGGAGAGGTGCCTATACTATGGTATGTAAGTGAAAGGTTATGGTTGATGATCCGCATACCGAGTATGATTATTCAGGGCTATCCCTGACGGATGTAATCAAAAGTTGTGGCACAAGAGTACAACCTCTGCAGAGTGTTAACCTATTCGAATAGCCGCGTCCGCGGTCATGGACAGTTGGAAAGGCCATATTGTTCCGTCATCAGAACTTTTCCAAAAGGTGACTGGTAATTTGAATTTGAAATGTGACTTGATTTGAATCACAACAGAGTTGTGGGAATGACACTAATGTTCCCACTTGAGTTAAGCTAGGCAACTCGAAGGTCTTTGTTTAATTGCTATCTGAAATAAAATTGGCTTTATGCAAATAAACTTAGAGCTTAGAACCCTCTCACTCAAACTGTTAGTACTTACATTAGTATTTGTTTGCGAGTACTTGAAAGTACTCACGGCTGTGTCCCTGGCTATTCAAATGGCCAGACTATGAAGAAGAGCAGCAGTATCAGGAGGACGGACAGCAGGACGTCTACGATAACTAGGATCGTCTTCTAACGTCAAGCGTTGCCTGTGGATTAGATGGACTACTACAACTTCGCTTCCGCTATGTCTTATGTAATGATCCTTAGATCAAGTGTTGTAATGAGACTGGATCATGTGATCCTTTTTGTTGTAAGACTATTATGGTGTTGTAATGAATGATGACTCTATGATATTCAACTGTTATGTCTCGCAAAAACAATCTTCCTGGGATTGCGATGTATGTCATAATAGGCATCTGGACTTAAAAATCTGGGTGTTGACACAAAGTGAATTAGTGTTACTTACCAACTTGGATTGACAAACTAGTGCACGGATGTAGCGAAGCGAATATCAAGGGTATAAGAACAATCACACGGCAAAGCAGGATATATGTGGGGTTGTAGGTAGGCTACCTATTTGCACCAATAACAAGCTCTAGCGCTGACCGTATACAACCAATGATACTCACACAAGGCGATAAATGTGGCAATGCAACTATATGGATGAATAGGTTGCAATGCACTCGAGAGACACTAGCAAAGCTCAACGAAAACAGGCACAAGATTGCTCAACTACGGGTGCAGAAAAGTAAACTAGGCCTTCACTTGATCTTACTAGCACTTCACTCTTTTTCTTTTTATCACACGCAGCAATTGTAGCTCTTTTTGTTTCTTTTCTATTTTCTCTTTTTTTTTTTGATTTTATGACTCAACTCTTTGTAACACGGCCAACAGAAATTGCAAAGCACCAAAACCCTAACGAGCAGCCTGTCGAGCGGTAAAACTAGTCTCTTGTGGGAAAGTTCCTAGTCACGTATATCGAAAGGCTGTGTCTATGGTTGGGAACACGCAAACTGTATGCTATGTGGACTCAGAGCAAAAAAACTGAAAACTAGATGATAATGAAAACACAAACCCTAACAATACTAGATGGAAGAAAAAGATACGCAAAAACAACTACGAAAAACAACTAAAACTCGAAATTAGTGCAATCTAAGGCTGTGGCAAACCCTAACCCTAACTTTTTTTGGCTTTTTCTAGATAGGAAAACACTCACAACTCAACTATGGGGTGGATTGTGGATGGCTTACCGAGGAAACACTGAAATCTGATACCAAGATGATAAGGGGTGGCCCGATCTTCTTAGTAAGCGAGGTGGATGGTGATGAACACACGATGAACACAGCGGAGATACACGATGATGAAGTGGATGATAACTTGTATGACGCCGACGAAGTCTCTCGATTGGTCCCTGTCGCCAATGCAACAGCTCTCAACCCTGCAAGATATTCGCAACTCCACACACTTGCGCACGTAGCCACCGACCACGAAGCGGTAAGTTGCAACCGTCTAATTCCCAATGGAACATCAGATCACACAAGACTTTCAGGGGTAAACACCAAATCGATGCAATATGGTGTATAAATTCGATAGAGTTGCAAAGCAATCAACTATGCACTAGGGTTTATCTTAAACGTGGTCTCCACCTAATTTGGGGGCGTCCTGGGCACTTATATAGGGGTTCGGGACGACCAGGGGTCGAAAAGATATATTAAAAACTGACCCAGATCGGATCTGGTCGAGACTGACTCGGACTCGGCCGGTCTGGGGGCCAGGGACCGGGACGGTCCGGTTTGGGCCGGACCTGGGACCGGATAGTGACCGGGCCATCGGGGTGACAAACAGAACACCCCCCGGTTGACACCAGTGCAGGATCCGGTCGAAACCGGGCTCACCCGGCGTGGGGGCGGTTGGACCGGGCCTGGGACCGGGTCGGCCGGCGTGGCGGCCGGTCGGACTGGGCCTGGGACCGGGTCGGCCGGCGTGGCGGCCGGTCGGACCGGGCGTGGCACCGGCCTGGACAGCTGCTTCTTCCTTCCTCGCGCATGCCTCCCTCTCCTCCCTCGCGCGTCCATGGGAAGTCTTCATGTCCAGCTTCATGTCCAGCTCCATGTCCAGCTTCACGTCCAGCTGCTCCTCTCCTCCTCGTGCGATGCTTGCTCCCTCTTCATACCTGATCATACATAAGTAATAGGACTTAGGCAAGTATAAAGTTCTCATCGATCAAAGTATCACTTAGGAACAAGTTCACCTGTTGTTTGAGTAGCTTCGCACGAGCCCTTGTAATGGGTCCAATCCTGACTTCATTGGACTTGAGCTTCACAGCAGCATCGTCTTCATCTTGCAATGACGGAGGTAGTAGTGTAGTAGGGATGTCCTCATCAGTAATTAAAGAGAACAGAGCTTGCAGTAAGTAAACATAACAGGATTGCAGTGGTTGAATTTATCAGTGTAAAGGAAATGACCGGGGTCCACAGTTCACTAGAGGTGTCTCTCCATAAAGATAAATAACATGCTAGGTGAACAAATTACAGCTGGGCAATTGACAGAATATCGACCATACATGACAAGATGATTACTATGAGATTCGTTTGGGCATTACAACATAATACATAGACCGTAATCCAACTACGTCTATGACTAATAATCCACCTTCCGGTTATCGTCCGAACCCCTTCCAGTATTAAGTTGCAAGCAACGAATTATCGCATTAAGCAATGTGTGTAAAGTAAACAATAGAATTACCCTTGGATAAAACATTGTTGTTTTCTCCCTAGTAGCAACAACACATCTACAATCTTAGAAGTTATTGTCACTCTCCCAGAAAACTAGAGGCATGAACCTACTTCGAGCATAAATACCCCCTCTTGGAGTCACAAGCATCTACTTGGCCAGAGTATCTACTAGCAACGGAGAGCATGCAAGATCACAAATAACATATGACAAGAATATATAATCGATCTCAACATAGTATACAATATTCATCGGATCCCAGCAAACACAACATGTAGCATTACATAAGGATGATCTTGATCATGTAGGGCAGCTCACAGGATCTAAACATGAGGCACAAATTTGAGAAGACAACCATCTAGCTACTGCTATGGACCCATAGTCCAGGGATGAACTACTCACGCATCACTTCGGAGGCGGGCATGGCGATGTAGATGCCTCCGGCGATGATTTCCCCCTCCGACAGGGTGCCGGGAAGAGCTTCAGAACCCTCCCGAGCTAGGGTCTGCAATGGCGGCCGCGACGGAACTTTTCGTGGATGGAGGCTCGGGTGTTCAGGGTTTTCCCGAGATCGTGAATAAATAGGCGGAGGAGCGATGTCGGTGGAGGCCAGGGTGGCCCACACCACCCCTAGGCGCGGGCCAGGGGGCCTAGGGCTAGCGTGGCCGCCCTGCTGCCCCCCTTCGACTCCCCTCTGGACTCTGTCTTCGTTACGGAAAAATATTGACTTCGGCTTTTGTTTCGTCCAATTCTGAGAATATTTCTTGTACAACTTTTCTGAAATACAAAACAGCAGAAAACCGGGAATTGACACTGTGCCATCTTGTTAATAGGTTAGTGCCGGAAAATGTATAAAAGTGCAACGAAGTATGAGCAAAACATATATAAATTGGTGTAAAACAAGCATGGAGCATCAAAAATTATAGATATGTTTGAGACGTATCAGGAACACATCCTATAGGAACTAATCCTATAGGAATCTTGTAGTGCAATTCCTATAGGAAAAAAACATTAGGTCATAACTCATGGAAAAATTTCTTTGCTAGAACCAGACACACTTCATCTTCACATATGATTCAAATGGGCATCACATCCCAACCCTATGCTTTTCCTATTTCTATGCTTTTCATATCCTATGAATCAAAGGAGGCCTTCATTTTTCTCATAAGATTCAAGTAGACATGACATCATATTCCTATGTTTTTCCTATTCCTATGCATTTCCTATCCTATGAATCAAAGGAGCCCTAACACATTGACACAGGAGACATAGGAGGCGATACAATATTTTGACCAGTGAAATCCATGTCCCGATCCTTAAGTTGTTTGGCCGAGGTGAGGTCTTGTTCACACAAGATGGTGATTATACAAACCCCTTGGGGAACGGGCTTCGCACGCGTGCGTACCGCTTCTCACACCTCTTCTGGCCAATGGAAGTCAACCATCTTTTCTAAGTTTAACCATGATGAAAAAATTTAGGAGCATTTATAACATGAATATTGAAATACTAGGCACATTCTGAAGGTACATTTATAATTTATTAGGTGAAGACATTTATCTTTGTTGGTGCATGCATCTAGACACAAACTTAACTTAATACGAGGAGAATATATAAAACTTTAGTATATGTACAATCATGTGAAAGATTGTGATCTATCCACTAGAATGGGATAAATATAAAGAAACAAAATTATTGCTCGTCATGCAACGATGGAAGCAACTTAAGAGTGAAACAGCTCGACCAACAACCATGAAGCAATTAAGAAGGAAACTACAAAGTAAATATATAGCTTAGAAACGGGATCCGTGGATGTCCGAAGTATCAGCACCATGACTACAAGAGATAGCCATAAACACCTACCACGCTAACTTGTCATATCCATTTTTAGAATCAATGAGTTCAAGAAGAAGATTACAAACACTGAAGTGGAATGTTCTACTCTAAGTGCATTTTGGTGTTAATGACCATTGAATTAGGGAAATAATGGGTCCACGAGTTTATATGCAAGTATTTCTTCCAGTCATGGAAAAAAGCGGGGTGAATGGTGCCCCTACATAAAAGGATACTATAGAAGATGATGCCTTATTCTTGGATGTTATTTTTGCGCTTTTTCTATTGTAGGAACGCGTATTATGAAGAGAGAATCAAGCTTACAATAGTAGGTGTTTCGAAAATTCCATACACATGCTATACCAACCACCAAAAAGGGTTTTGAAAAACCTCTTTGCATCCCCCTTAAACCTCATGTTTTTTACCTACTAGGTCCAGACTCAGGACCGGCCATGGCCTAAACCACTTATGTGACCTGGTTGTCACCCTAGGCAGTAGTCGTACTTTTAATTGCCTAGTCAACAGATAAGTGACCAGGCCGGACGGTCTGAACATCCTGTGGCGCGTGGGCAACGGTCAGATTCCGTTTACCCTATATATTGTCTTCCTCCTCCTTGGAAATGTACCATTTTCATATCAAGTTTCCCCCTCCATTTATGATCTTTAAACATTCAAATACTCCACATACCTCCACCTAATCTTGATCATCTTTGAGCGAAAAAACACTAGATCAACTTACCCAACACTCATGGATGAGCTCAGGAATTGCCGAGTGGTCGATGCTTGCATCGCTCACACCTAACACTCGTAGAGACCATTGGATGAAGATCGTCTGGCCATGCATGTGACCTCACTATAGGATGCAATCGAGGCCAATCATGAATTAGAGACCGCGATTATTTTTATATGAAGTATCAATATTTTTAGATATCGATTGTCAAAGTATTACCCCAAAGGCTATGACACTATCAAAATGACTAGTACATTATTTGTGTTAAAGAAAGAAAAGAGATGTCCTCGGATAAATAGTATAATATAATAATAATAATTACTATATCATTAATGGATTGACAATTGAGAGAGAGAAAAGCTATGCTAAACAAACTGATGGTGTACATCTGGAATTTGATCACATCAGTGGATTTTCTGATTAATCTAATCTGGTCGCAAAAGCTTGATTAAGTACAGCGTGGATGAGGATGCATTGGAACATTATCTTTTTAGGAGTATCTCATTGCTTGGCTTCAAGCAACATGGACTAGAATAAGGTAGGGGCCAGTTGGGGCTTGCTTGATTTTGTTCTTTCCATCGGCAAGTAGTAGCATGTACAGCTGAGGTCCAGTGCACAAAGATATCCTGCAAAGTAGGCTAGCACACAGCTAGCTCCCCACAACCTGTGTGCCGTCTGGGTATCAATCATGGGCACACCAGAAAAATAATATGGGCAAATATGATAATATCATCTTCACATTTGTTATTGATCGTATATATATTGCATATAAGAATGCTTGCATATAAACAATTGTCCCCAGGATATTCCTTACTGTATACTTGTGGATTATGATAGTCAATTTGACAACAGGCCAAAAGAATAGTGAACTTTACAGAAAGGAGAAAAAAAATGAGAAAAAAGAAGAAGCTAGAAGCTAACTCATGTACACTCCCGCGCCAGCTCAAACTAGCTGCCTAACACTAAGAACAGCACCAAGCGATCGGGCCGCCGCGTCACGGCGCCTCGTCGATGGTGTCCAGCACCGGCTTCCACGACCGGTGCCGCCTCAGCCCGGGGGCGCCGGCGCCGCTCGACTTGACGCCGGAGACTGGAGCTCCGCTGCCGCCGTGATCGCCCTGGAGCTGCAGCAGGCCGACGACCGGAAAGACCCTGCTGGCAGCGCTGCCGTCGCTGCCGGCGCCGTTACTCTGCCCGTGTCCGCCCCGTCGTCTCGCGGCGGTGGCGCTGGTGACGATCCTCTTCCAGGCCGAGGACGCCGCGGCCAAGGCGCCGTGGGAGGCGGCGGAGAGCGCGGCCATCTCGTCGTCGGTGAGCACGGAGTAGAGCATGTCGATGGGGAGCAGGAAGTAGGCGCGGCGCGGCTGGAGGAGCTCGTCGGCTGCGACGCCCGGCACGCGGTAGCCGACGGCGAGGCGGCACGCGTCGCACACGAACTGGCCCGGGTGGTCCAGCATGAGCTCCGACGCGCGCACGGGGCGCGGCAGCCGCGTCACCCTCCCGTCCGCGTGGATCACCTTGCAGCTGTTGCTGCTTGACGACGCCGACGACGAGCCGGGCGAGGGCGGCAGTGGTATGCACGACGGGTTGTTCCCCATGGTACACTGGGGAGAGAGGGCGTGAGAGGGGTGCTGATCTGCGGATCAGGTGGTGTGTCTGAGAGAGAGAGGAAGTGTGGGCGATCAATGGAGATGGTGTGGGTATATGGGGATGCAGGTGGAGGAGCTGGTTAATGGTTGGTGATGCATGGAAAATGACAAGCAACTGATTAGTGTGTTGCAGGGGTTAGCAGCTAGCTCCACAGCTAGCTTGATTAATTAATCGATTGATTAATGAACCAGCAAATCACGGTTGATGAAACGGCGATGTGGCAGCGAGACAGCTGAGCTGAGCAGCATCATGGACAGAACAAAACCCAAAAACAAGTAGGGGAATAATGCGATTTGAGACACGATCTTGGTGAGACGTCACTGTATTTTGCAGGCTGCGCCGCTTAGATTATGTGGACGGACGGACGGACGGACGGAGACGACGACGCAGGTTTAACAAGTCGAGTCCGGCACCAACGACCTCTTTGCTAATGCTAGCTAGTCAGTGCTGATGAGTTGGACGCCATGAACACTTCAAGCGGAAGTTTTTAGTTTTCGATTGCGACAAGACAAGGGGAGATGTACCGAGACAAGGCATATCGATTAAGTGCCGAAGAGGATTGAGAACAGCAAGCTAACTGAGCCAATTAAATTGTCAATCTGCATATTTGGCAAAATGTGAGCATCGATCGCAGCAATTCCAGGGCCGGGATGATGCTGACGTAAACTGCGCCGTGGTGGTTGTTTGAGCTCACAACCCATTTGGAAATGTCAATAAAGAATTTCAAGTATGATACGATTTGGCTTTAGCGCATTGTGTTTTCAATTCCTGTTGCTCTAGGAAAAGTGAATGTATATTCATAGAATACAGATACAAGGTTTGGGGCTGTGGAGACTTGGCCTGGCATCCGAGCGGCGCGAAATCAATTCAACATACCGAACCTCTGAGGACCTGGCATCTGGTTTGCGACCATATATGTTCCCACAATCTTTGCCTACCTTTGTGCTCGATCGTGGCAGCAATCACGGATTCAAATAACACTGCATTCTTGTTTTCATTCGGCAATGCAAACAGCCTTAGCATTTCTCTATTATGCCACGTAATGGAAATATAAACATTTTTTCGCACAATTTAACTAAGAAAACTAGTAGATAAAACATGACTAGAAGTATACGAAATAAACTAGACATGACATCTAAGATATAGTATTGTCAAAACAACTCCAAGCGTGAAAAATTGGAGCATGATCTCGACTAGAAGAAATAAGACGACATATGAGACAATGCAAGAAGACTCATTGGTGTTGTCGCCCATGCCATCATAAAGGTTGTTGATACCGGGGAAGAAATCGTCCGCGTTCGTGATGAAATCGGTACTTACGCAAAAACGTTCCCCAAAAAAATTACTGCCGCTCATAAGAGACGTGATTTCGAAGGCCTATGACGAGCAGTGGAGGAGGAGGAGGAGCGCGTGTACTAATCCTCTTCTCATGCTCATACAAATACTAGACCAGTCTGAGAACCAACCTGAGGTTGGGTGGTTAGAAGGGTGGTTGTACCTCTAGCCCACCAGAGTTCAAACCCCAGGTTTGACATCTGTATGTCTCATAAAGGTGGAATATTCATTCAATGGGAGGCGACGTTCCCGTCGACAGCGAGACGCTTATGGTGACTTCGTCAATTTCAAGATTCAGTCCGCCGGCTCAGTCTTTCGAAGGTGGTCATAGGGGTAGAGTGTGTGTGCGTTCATATGGGTGAGTGTATGCGCGTGTATGTGAGCATCTGCGTTTGTACTGCGTTTCTCAAAAAAAAACTAGACCAGCCTCCTTACAAAGAGGTCTAATTTTCTCTAGATTAGCAATGTGAGATTAAACTTTTGTCTCACCTCTTATCATACATGAATGGGTTAAGTGGACCTTTGAAATTTTCAGAAATTATGGACTAGGTCAAATAAGTTTGGCCTATACTAGGCCAAAATTCTGACGCTTTTTACAGTTTACACAAAACTTAGATTAAAGTCGCTCCTAAATTTCTTTCAAAATGTATGTCTTAATGCTCCTAAATTTATTTGAAAATGCACATCTGGGCCCCATGAGTATGTGCAGGCTCTTTATAATCCGATCAGTTTTGTTTGCTAGTCGGTGCTGAGTTGGAAACCATTAACACATCAAAAGTTTTTTATGTTTGGACTGCAGGGGAGACGTATCGGCAGATGATTTTTTTAAGGAACCATGAGCTTTATTGATTAGGCAACAATTATACCCTATATAAAAGCTAAACAAGTTTGCCTCCTTAGGTTAATTTGGGAACTGTAGATGAGGTATTTATCCTCTCTTTTCTCCATTAGTTGGCGGACACCTAGTCATGTTTTTTCTGCAAGCTCCCTCCGGCTGATTGGTTATTTTCAGTTTCCCTTTTTTTTGGTGCTTGCCTTACCGGTTACTGGTTACAAAGCTACCCTCCTTCATACAATTACCGGTAACTGTGTTTTTTTTTGTCAAAGCGGTGGTGGTCAAAGCGGTGCGTGGTGCCCATCATAGCCCAGCCCACGATCCCAAAGGTCGAACGAACTTGAGCGACCATTTTGTCCCCTTCTCTTTCTTCGTCTTTCTTATCTGTTCTCTTTCTCCTACTGCCGCCGCCCACAGCCTGCCCTAGGGCCGGCATCCTCCATCCCTCTCCGGCCGTCATGCTGCCTATCGATGCTGCTGTTGGCGTGGCAACGCCCGTCTCTCCCTTCCGAGGAGGAGGAACTCGGGGAACTCCTGTCCTTCCAAGGAGGCTGGCGGCGCGGCCGCTTCAAGGAGGTCCTGGTCGCCGTGCAGGAGCTCTCCGCGCGGCGCCGCTAGCGAGCTCGCATTTATGGAGGGCGCCGTCCGGAGATTCCCCGCAACAGCCTCCGCGTCATCGTCGACTCGGCCCGGGGGCAACGCCTTGGCCAGCGCCGTTCTATAGATGGAGGCAGCCGCGTGCCAGCTACATGCGCCGGAGTTAGCGGGCTTCAGAAGTTCGATCGTCTGGCTGCCGGAAACATACACTAGAGGTTCTGCCTCCTCTTCTTAGTATCTAACTTCAGAATGACGTCCTGGAGCGTGTCTTTCTAGAGATTGACGTTGTTGGGCTGGAACTTGGACCTTACCGTCGGACATGTTGCAGTTTCTTGGCCACCGATTGGTGCGGCTTCTCTTTAGGCTTATCATTCATCTTCGGTTTTTATACAGCCATGTATATAGATCCTTGATTGTTCTTGCATGTTAGATGTCTGATGAATTGATTCTTCACCACTTGGTTTAGAGATGCAAGGCTTGAGAGGCCACGGTAGTGTATAGAATAACCAAACTATATTACAATGTGTATTTGGCTGTATTAGGAAACATCATCCGTAATAAAATTTGTTTTAATTTATCTGTACTAGAAGTTCAGCATGCTGCCTTCACCTCCATGCCTCTATGCTCTGCTCTCCATGCATTTCTAACAGAGTTTTTACTGTTTACTGCCCACAGAATAATTTACACTCCATTTCCTTAATCTTCTTCCATTTATTTTCATGTACATACCATGGTATATATTCAGCCATCTTAGTCTTTGATTCATTCAAGTTCCTCATTTTACCATCTTAATGTCTAGGTTTTTACTATTTTCGTTTGCGTTCCACGCATCATGGCAATTTTGTATGCTCTGGTTATCAATTAATCTAAACATTGAAATATTTTTATCAATTTATTAACATTTTGTAGATAACTTTTCACAACTTATCGAAATGTTTCGCTGGTACATGACACTCCTTCCCCTAATGGCACAATAATATAGTTTGATTATCATTGTTTCTGTTGTAGGCAGGCCATTGGACGATCTATTTCTTTATCGCCTTGCTTATGTAAATTTTCTCTTCCTGTTTCAGTTCCCCTTCTTGATACTTTTCCTCTTCTCGGTTTATTTATCAAGTCAGGTCGTTCCAGTTCTTGACTTTCATTTAGATTAAGCAAGATACATTTTCTCACCACATTGTTCAGCTTGCGATTTTGATTACTATTTGTGGGTACCGATGTTAAAAATATATGCTCACAGGAAGATTCGAAGAATAATCATGCTGACTTCCTTGGTGAAAGATTTGTTGCCACGAAGATACCAATGGAAGATTCTTGTGTGCGTTGCTTGCATCTGGGAATAAAGGCATCAAGCAACTTGATAACAACTATACAAGGTAGACTTTATTGTCGTTGACCAAGAGGTATCTCCTAAAAACTTAGACACTTGGCCTAACATACTAACTTTATTCTCTGCAAAGATCAGTTGAACCAATATGTAACCATCTCCATCTATTTGTCAACAAAAATATTAGCATGGTTATTTGTCGCATCTCAACTCTATGCATCACATTTTTGGTACCTTGCTACGTTGAAAATATCGTCTTACAATCAGCTAACTCTGTCTTCATTTTATCATAGTCATACATCCATATATCTATCTCTAAACAGAAGCCGAAGTAATCTGAATTACGTATTTCTATATCAGATAGATGAATTAATTGAATTTTCCCCAATTGGAGTCTTCTGATGTTTTAAAACTAACAGGTTTAGGCTCTTGGAGACAAAAGGGTCATATGCCAACAAGTTTCACTGGGCCTATGTAATGCTGCTCTGCATATCTTATCAATTAAGTCAAAGGTAAGGGGGCATTCTCCTTAAAAAGAATTTTCGTTCAATCTATTTGAAGCTTCATGAGGGAATTGCCATCCCCTTCCCCATTGTCTCCCTTTGTTTGGAATTTATTTGCAGCAGCTGAGTATTCATATACACTCCAAGTCAACTAACTGACATGTTAATTCACCTTTCAGATGTTTTAATGCAGCTGTCTTCCATTGATCCGTTTCGTTGTTGTAGTTCACTCAATTAGAAAAGATCATGTACTACCATGCAGCGTGTGTCGCGTGATTTGTTCCCGCTCAGTTGACTTTTGTGCTATATTCAGATATTATGCTAGCAGCCTAAATTTTATCACTGACATGCTGAGTGTCGGGGATGCTACTAAATTCAGCTTCAGATCTATTGGTACCCTCGGAGTTTGATCTTCTTTAATTTGGACGGTTAGAAAAAATTTCTGAATAATATCGAGTTAGCAAAACAAGGCCTTTTGTCTACATTCTCTCTATAATCTCTCTACATCATTCTATGTATGATATATTTCTTCCCTCATTTGATATTTATTATCTGCAGAATAATTTGCACACACCTCTTCAGTAGCTTCTGTTGTCATATGGCTGTCAGGGTTACCAAGCAAGCTTAACCCAGTCATTTTGCATATAATGGCTGCAATGAAAAGAGACCAGGAAAAACATTTAGCTTTGTGATTATTTTAGCAATTTCTACTTTGGAAATTCAGATGTAACCTTTAGATGGTTCCATCTCATGCAGAAGGATCGACAAATCTGCAGATGCACTTTCCCAACCCATTTTTAGTCGTGTTGGTCGGAATCCTGGCACCAATGATAATGAGACGGGACTATTTAGGTTGGTTTGCATGGTTCTGTTAAAAATCTACATCATTGCAGGCTCTTACGGTGCTTTTGTTTGGGCGATCTATCTTCGAGTTACATGGGATGTTCCGTGTTTGTCCTCTCTATTCCTGCATGTTGCTGCCAGTTTGTCCTCTCTATTCCTGCATGTTGCTGCCAGTTTCTGCGGTTATTGAAATCATGCAAAAATGGGGAGAGCATAAAGAAGCTTTTCATGCAGCTGTCCTTCACAGAGCCTATTGCGAGGATAACATCGTTATACTTTTTGTAGGGCTGATTGTTGCTCAATATTCAGGTATGTAACATTGGACTTCAAGAGTACCTCTTTGCAGATTGCCACGTCGATATAACCTCCCCACAAATGTCTGTTGTATGTGAAAGGTATAAAACACTTGATATAAACAGAGACACTACTCTTCTCTTCTTCCCTTAGAACAATCGGATCGGTCTCAGGTGCCGATCACTCCAGGCACAGCTGAATCCACAGGGTAAGCTCTCTCTACCGACCCACCATCTCCCCGTTCCCTTTCTCTGCCCACTATTCTCCTTCCACTCATTTATCTTGGCTTGCTTATCCCCATATCCTGCACAAGAAATCGGTATATTGGTCATAGCTCTAGGCTAAGAATTCACGTTCAAATGCAGGATCAAGGGCTCTTAGTATGGGAGCCTCACACTAAAGGCTTTGCCGCTGCAGGGATTCAATCGGAAAGTTGTGGTGCGCATTACCAGTATCTGGGAATGCAGACACTAAGAAACAAGGAATAATGTGTATGAGCTAGGCTCCATTGCTGTGGACCATGAGGTGCTATTCCACAATCCTCTTTTTCGAAATCGAACTGCTCTCAAGGAAAGATTTTTAACTTCTATAATTTATTGATTCTTTTTACACTGAAAACTGAAGAGATGACTTTAGTTATACCTATCTATATGTCAACATGCTATGCTGCTTTACAATGTACTACCTGTTCAGCTTCTCAGTTTAAATCACACTTTAGCAACAAAGTGATTCTGACACATACTCTGTATCTGATCACTGCCTTCCATGTACACTGCATAAATCAAAATAGATGATGCATCTTTAATTATTGTAACTTATATATCAGCATGTTACACTGTCTTACATTATACACGCTGCCAAAATTTTCAGTTTAAGCTCCGCTTTCAGCAACAAGAAATTCTCACACAGAGTGATCTACATTTGAGCTCCTTTTTTGTGTCAGAAGAATAGTTAATTTTATGCCACAAATACATCATCAAACATTTCTCATTTCTACCAATTCATACATATACTCTACCTCCTGAGATACACCCTGCACAAAACTCTCAAGTTACGTCTGTATTCACCACATATCGAACCGAGTGAACAAGGTAGTTTAATGTTTCACAGGCCATGATTGTTCTTACTTCTGTCTTCCACACTTAATATTTGAGTTATGTTCTTACCATAGGGAACCATAATGGATGGAATATACTAGCCATCTGTATAGACCAGTTCAAGAACGAGATAAAAGAGGGCCAGAAAGCTTCATGGTTACACAAGCTTTGTTGACCAGTTGCTTGGGTGACCCAAAAGCTTCATGGTTAAACAGAATTAGTACAGTTATCAGCAAGTGTACTAACTTTACCCTCTGCTTCAGGTTGAAAAACTGTGGAAGTAACCAACAAAGAAGGAAGATCAGTCAAATAAAAATTTCGTCAGCTACGATGGATTGGTTATGTACAATTAAATATTACTATAGGGAAAAGCGGCCACATGCACGCAAGGCTGCCTTCTTCGACAACACCCAAATGTACCGGCTCCGTTTAGCACTACCGAGGGAAAAGTGTACCAACACCAGCATAATCCAGTGTATATATGTATGCTACTACTAAAGCTTCCTTACTATCACTGCATAGATTTTAATTTTACAAAGCCCCATTCAGCTCGAACGTCATTTCCATAGATATAACGTCACGGGCGTGGCGTGCCGCCGCGCCTATGCCTCCTAGTATTATTACAATGGACAACAATATTATCGGGTCACGGGCGAATTAAGGGGGTGTTTGTTTGGGCTTTTGGCTTCGGCTTTTGGAAGCCAAAAAGCACCTAAATAGGTGCTTTTTGGCTTTTGGCTTTCGGAAGCCAAAAGTTAAGATTCTTGACTTTTGGCTTCCGAAAGCCAAAAGCCAAAAAGCACCTAGGTGCTTTTTGGCTTCCAAAAGCCGAAGCCAAAAGCCTAAACAAACACCCCCTAAAAGCATGAGAAGAACGCTTTGTGCTTGTACATGTGGAGAGGATCATGTAAACTCCTCCTTGAAGTAGGCTTTCGCTCCGCTTTATAAATAAAGCAACTAAGGATCATGTAAACTTCGTACTGTAATTAGGGTGCAGAGGCTGGGTGTAATTGATATCTTTTGATATTAATATATTTTCTTTATCAAAAAAAAAATCATGTAAACTCAACTTGTCAACCTGCAGATGTCAGCATCTCTCGGTAGCAATCTCATGCGACAGAATGTGTCTGATCGATCGACCAGCAGGCTTCCTGCGTGTTCCTCACTAGCTGATCTTGTAATTTAACCTGACGTTCGCAGTACGTGGACCATGGAATACAGTTAGAGTTGGCTTATTGAAAATGTTAATCTGACCGTAGCGGTTGTTCCAGTTCCAAGCCGTATTGAAAATGTCGATCGAAGATCCCATTGAGTATGATATACGCGTTGGCTTTTAGCACACTGTTTTTTCTATTCTGCTGCTATAGGACGACTGTATGGATGTATATGTAGGTTAATGCATACAAAAAAGGGTTTAGGAGTTGTTGCTCTAGAAAAGGGATTTGGGAGTTGTGGTGCGGAGACTTGTCCTGGCATTGAAGAGGCGCGAAAGCGACGACCCAGATTGGCATTCAAAATATGAGGACCTGGCATTTGGCATGGGAACCATATATTCCCACAATCTCTGCCTATCTTCGTGCTTGTGATAGCAATCAAGGAGGACTGCTTTTATTTATAACATAAGACAAAAAAACGGCAATGCAATAATGTTTCAAGCAGATCTGCCTAAATATCTTCATTTTAGGCTTCCCACACAGAAATGTTGTCTTTTTAGAGAACCCGCGAGCTTTATTGATTATACATAAAGTAAAAATGGTTAGAAATTCAATTTGGCTCCCTCGTGCATATGATGCCTGCACCTAAGAAAATATTTCTAATTGATAAAAAAACCGACAAAAAAAAAATCGCATGTACATCTCGACAAGCTATGTGCTTTCTAATACTTTTTTTTATGGTCGATGTAAAAAAGATAAATATGTCTTACAAAAAGCCTTATTTTGGGTAGAAATTTTTTCCCTTTCTACACAGCCCAAATGACAAGTCGATTTTTCACGGAAAGACTTTGGCGCACGTAGCATGTGAAGATGTACATGTGAATTTTTTTTGAATTTTTTTAATATTTCAAAATATATTAAAGATTTATTTAAAAATAAAGAGAGCATATCCACTCCAGAGCCAAACATCACTCCCGGGGAAGGTTGTCTACTTTACTATTATATTGGAGTCCGTACGTCATAAAAAATGTTTGATGTCAAACATTGGACAAATCAGAACTGTATAATGATATGTAACTCATCTGAATCAACCGTGCACTGAATCGCTGCCGATCGATCGTGCTCCCATCAATCAAAATCCCTATACCATCTAGACCAGGCTCCCCGCTCCCGTCGCCCCCTCCCCCCCCCCCGAGGGCGGCCGGGCCGCCGCCGCCCCAAGCTCAGGCGGTCCTCTCCTCCCCCTTCCCCCATCGCCGCCGCCGGCGGGAGCCGTCGGGCAAAGCCCGGGCGGTGCTGGCGGCGGCGGCCTCCCTCTCTCCCGCTCGTGGTGGCGACCCGACGGGGCGAGCTCGTCCCTACGGCGGCGGAAGGCGCCGGCTCCGGCCCCGACCGGCGCAGCTCCGGCCGGGCCTGGTCCCCTGGGGCTCGAGCACGGGGCTCCTCTCTCCCGTGCGCGGTGGTGGCCCGTCGGGGCGGGCTCGCCCAGGTCTCTGGCGCTGCTCCGGCCGTGGGAGGCCGTGGGGTCGACGGTTGCTGCGTGGAGCTCCTGCGCGGCGCCGCTTGGTCCACCGGCGGCATGGTCGCCTCGGGTTGGCGTGCGGCGGCGGGATCTGGGCTTGTGGGCCCAGATCTGGGCCTGCCAGGGCCTGGCCGAATCTCGTGCTGCGGGTGGCCATAGGTGCTCCTAGTGGCTCCTCCACCGCCATGTTGGTCTGCTCCAAGCGGGCCCGAAACTGTTGACCTGGTTCGCCGCCGTCGGAGTCCTGCCTTCTCGGGGTTCTCCGGCGGTTTGATGTCGCCTGGGGGCGAGGTCTTTGCTGGCTATACGGGATGGGTCCCTGGGTCGGCGCATGCTTGCCGGGTTTGTAGCGTGTCCAGTGCTGCTGCTGCTCCCGCGGCGGTAGTCTGGTTTCTCTCCGACCAGTTTGGTCGTACTTGATGGGATTCGTAGCATAGAAAACAAAAATTTTCCTACCGCAAGAACGAAAACACAAGCCAAGATCTAATCTAGTAGACGGTAGCAACGAGAAGATCATGAGACTAACCCTCGAAGATTTCCAAAGCCTAACGAGATTAGATCTCGTGGTGGATGTAGTCGATCACTTGCCGCTTGCAAAAGCGCGTAGAAGATCTTGACCGCTTGCAAAAACGCGTAGAAGAACTTGACGGTGCCACAGTCGGGCAGCACCTCCGTACTCGGTCACACGTACGGTGTTGATGACGACGTCCTCCTCCCCGTTCCGGCGGGCAGCGGAAGTAGTAGATCCTCCTCGGAATCCCGACAGCACGACGGCGTGGTGGCGGTGGTGGTGGAGATCTCCGGCGAGGGCTTCGCCTAAGCGGCTGGCTGGAGTTGCCGGTGGAAGAGGGGGCGGCTAGGGTTTGGGAGAGGGGGAGCTTGGGGCGCCGGCCTCAAGGGGGGCAGGGGTGGTGCGGCCAATGAAGTGCTGCCCCCTCCCTCTCTCCCTCATTATATAGGTGGATCCCCAAGGGTTAGGTCAAAAAGTCTCCGAATAAGACCCCAACACAAAACCTTCCATATTGCCAAACCTAGGGGGAGTGGGACTCCCCCCTTCCTTTGGTGGGGCTGGCCGGCCACCCTTGGAGGAGTCCACCTGGGACTCCTCCTCCCTTAGGCTGGCCGGCCATGGTGGGTGGAGTCCCTCCGGGACTCCACCTTCCATGGTGATTTCTTCCGGACCCTTCTAGAACCTTCTAGAACCTTCCAGAAAAAATACCGGATCATTTTCAAACCTAGAAAATGACTTCCTATATATGAATCTTATTCTCCGGACCATTCCGGACCTCCTCGTGATGTCCTGGATCCCATCCGAGACTCCGAACAAACATTCGAACTCCATTCCATATTCCATATCTACTTAAACGACATCAAACCTTAAGTGTGTCACCCTACGGTTCACGAACTATGCAGACATGGTTGAGACCTCTCTCCGACTAATAACCAATAGCGGGATCTGGAGATCCATAATGGCTCCCACATATTCAACGATGACTTAGTGATCGATTGAACCATTTACATACGATACCGATTCCCTTTGTCACGCGATATTTTACTTGTCCGAGGTTTGATCATCGGTATCTCCATACCTTGTTCAACCTCGTCTCCGACAAGTACTCTTTACTCGTTCCGTGGTATGTGGTCTCTTATGAACCATTCATATGCTTGCAAGCTAATTAGACGACATTCCACCGAGAGGGCCCGAGTATATCTATCCGTCATCGGGATGGACAAATCCCATTGTTGATCCATATGCCTCAACTCATACTTTCCGAATACCTAATCCCACCTTTATAACCACCCATTTACGCGGTGGCGTTTGATGTAATCAAAGTACCCTTCCGGCATAAGTGATTTATATGATCTCATGGTCGAAAGGACTAGGTAACTATGTATCGAAAGCTTATAGCAAATGAACTTAATGACGTGATCTTATGCTACGCTTAATTGGGTGTGTCCATTACATCATTCATCAATGACATAACCTTGTTATTAATAACATCCAATGTTCATGATCATGAAACGATGATCATCTATTAATCAACAAGCTAGTTATACAAGAGGCTTACTAGGGACTCCTTGTTGTTCACATAACACACATGTATCAATGTTTCGGTTAATACAATTATAGCATGGTATGTAAACATTTATCATAAACATAAAGATATATAATAACCATTTTATTATTGCCTCTTGGGCATATCTCCAACAGTCTCCCACTTGCACTAGAGTCAATAATCTAGTTTACATTTGAAAAGATATAACACCTTGGCCTTCTTGGTGCTTATCATGTTTTGCTCACGGGAGAGGTTTTAGTCAACGGATCCGACACACTCAGAAACGTATGTATTTTGCAATTCATATGCGTCTCAACGCATCACTCATTTTCTAAATGAGTCGGCATTAATCATATATGTTCAGTCTTCCGGTGGAACCTTAATTCCGCAGTCTGAAAATGTCACTAATATTGTCATATACAATATAGCTTCAAAGTTCTGACACTATCGGAACTACACCAAGTTCTCAAAGAACTCCTCGATTTAACATCCTTAGTCATTGTCAAAACAATGACATACTCTGCCTTTGTTTGTAGAATCCGTCACAATATTTAGAACTCTTCTAAATCTAATCATTGTGCTACCTTTTAAACAACACTTAGCCTAATTGAGATTTGAAATTCATTTTTATATGTGACCAAACTAATATCGATGCAACACCTTACAGCGATTTGTTTGTCATTACCCCATATAAAATTTATATATATCCTTGGTTCTTCTAAAGTACCCAAGGATATTCTTACTGTCGTCCAATAATCATCACATGAATCATTCTGGTATATGCTCATAACACTTTAGCATAGGACATCTGATTTTGTACATATTATTCGTGATCTAAAATCACTCATGTGTTTTTACTCATCGAGTGTCATATACACTCAAGTCTTGTTAAACATTCACATGAAAAGAACACCTTCTTAATATTTTTATATTGAACTACTTCAATATTCATTCTATGTACTTTGACTTAAACTTATTATGTGTTTCAATCTATCTTCATAGATCTTGACACTAAATATGTTTCAGTCCATATCCTTTCATTGAAGTTAATTCTCAATGAAACCTTTTTAATCAATTACATAATTACATTATTTATAATCAACGATATGTCATCTACATAAAGTATTACAAATATGTCTCAGCGCTCCCACTAAATTTCTTGCAAATGCAAGCATCTTCATCGTTTCTGATGAAATCAAAAACTCTTTGACTATTTCATCCGGTGAAGATTCTAACTCCGCAATACTTACTTCATCCAATTGAAGTTCGTATTCCTATCTAGTATTCTACGGACTAGCAAAACTCTTGGTTGTATCTTGTATACACCTTTAATACACACTTCTGTTAAGTAATATATTTTGCCATCCTACTAACATATCTCATAAAAGAAATATGTAGCGATTACTAGAATAATCCACATAGACTATAAGCATTGCTACGGAAGATCTAATCTTATCGTAGTCAACTCTTTGAACTTTGTCGTAAACAACTTTTCGACAAGTCGAGCTTCTTCAAGGATATTTCATCCAAGTCCATCAATTTTATAGATTCATTTACTTTCAAAAAATATTCACCTATCTTGGATTTCATGGCGCATAGCCATTTTAACGGAGTCAGGGCCCATCATAACTTCTTTGTATGTAGTTGGTTTATCATTGTTCAAAATCAATCCTTTGTCCACAAATCATTTATTTGATCACAAAGTAAACCAAACCTACAAGGTTCAATAGGTACTTCGATCTCCATGGCTAAAACACTTTGTAGTCATGGGAGCCATGATCGCCGTGGCCGCTTCCGGAACCATTTCCGATGCTGCGCTACTCTGATCATTATGCTCTGGTTCATAAACCTTATCAAGTTCTATTGTCCTCCCACTCAAATACTTCGCTAGAAACAATTTCTTGGAAATAAGAAACATTGACAAACACTTTTGTCTTTGTCTCCATAGTGGGAAGAATTCCCAATCAAATCTCTGGGATAACCAACAAAGACATTCATCCGATTTTGGTTGTAAACTTATTTACTTATGCTATGCATACCAAAATTTAAGAAAGGACTATTAGGGTTCATACCCATGCCATAACTCGTATGGTGTCATTTCAACGGATTATGATGATGCTCTATATAGTGTAAAAGCGGTAGTCACTAAAGCATAATCTACAAAAATATAATGGCGTCATATTATCTCATCATTAACCCAACAAGGTTTGGATACGTTACTCGGATACTCCATCATCACTATGATACTCCAAGGAACGTGAGTTGTAGAACAATTTCATAACTCTTTTAGATGTTCGCTAAAACTCGTAATTCAAATATTTCCACTATGATCCTATCATAGATATTTGACTTTTCTATTACAATGATTTCCACTTCATGCTGAAATTTATTTGAATCCATTCAAATGTTTCAAACTTCTTCCTTATCGAATATATCCACATATATATATACTCAATTCATTGTTCGAAGTTTTCATGAAGTAGAAGAATCTCCCGCACACAACTATGTCCAGTGAACCACATACATCATCATGTATGTTTTCACTAAGTTAGTTGCCCATTCAACTCTTGGCCTATGAACGGTATTTCAGTCATTCGTTTTAGGAAAGATTTGCAAATGCCAAACGATTCAAAAATCAAATGACTCCAAAAATCCATCTGCATGGAGTTTCTTCATGCGTTCCTTTCTAACATGACCTAAATGGCGGTTCCACAAATAAGTGGAATTCAAATCATTTGCCTTATGGCATTTTAGCGTCAGTGTTATGCATGTGTGTTTCACCATTAAGATTTATAATAACTTATCCATCGTACATGGAGTAACGTCATAATTTGAACAACTCGTTGTTTTCATTTGACCAGAGCAAAATAACAATTATTAAGTTCTTTATTATAAATCCTAAGGGCTAGGTAGAATGCCAACGACAAACATAATAACACTTTATTATGTCCTAGACGTGCATTATTACCATATTCCTTATCGAGTCACTTAGGCCATTGTATTCTTGTATTGCGTTGTGTTGTATGACATCTCATACCAACCAATCTGGTACAAATACCCAAGAACTTCATTGTGTGACCAATCAAAGAATACATTCATAACATGTATATCATCTATATACACCTGAGCTAGACTTTCTAGTCTTTACTTTCTTTCTGCCAAAAATCTTTTGTAGTTTCTCTTTTAGTTTTCCTCATTCTCGGAAAACACTTCACCTTCAATAACTTCTAGGTCCATTGGTCAAATATCAATAACCTTGAGGTTCTGACTTTGAAGTTGATCATCACATGATAAGTGTTCCAGATTTCACCATTAGTAACCTTTTAATGTGATGAACAATTTCACTCATAATTTTTATCCATCAAATCATGACGACTTTCTGAGACCATGTCTGCACATGCTAGGCTCGTAAAGTTTAACCTCAGTATTCGCATGTGCAAATCTGGCTTGCACCCGTTGTATGCACACGTAGAATCTATCACACCCGATCATCACGTGATGCTTCGAAACGACGAGTCTTAGCAACGGTGCATACTAAGGACGATCACTTCATGGATATGCGAATATCGTTAGTGCCCAACTAGTTGGAGGATTGGGACGCCTTGCGTTTTCAACCTTCGTACATTCCCATAAAACTTATGAGTTTATGTAGTCTCACTAAATTATATTCTATCATCTTGTAATAAGGTCTTAGATATCACATATATCTCATACCTCGCTTATTTCTGAAAACAAAATTTTCAGCTCCTCACTTTTCAAACGGATTTGAACTTCAAGTTTCACGGAGACAAGATGATTTTAGGTACTAATTGAAACCATTGCTCTAATGTGAGTTTTACCAAAAGTTTGCAATAGAATTTAATCATTACTTGATTCTTTAACAATACGGTACCAGTCCGTAAAGTTACTTGTCAGATTTAACAGTATTTCAATCTCAATTACAAGACTAACGCATGGTAGAAAACGGATGCCAATACTACAAAATTAATTCAAAATACTACTCAGACTATGTTCAAGATAATTAGTTCATGTTTTAATCTAATTACTAATGAACTCCCACTTAATACAACATCCCTCATAGTTGTTAAGTGGTACATGATCCACATCCACTACACCAAAACCGATCATCACGTGAGATGATGTAGCTTCAATGGTGAACATCAACATGTTGATCATATCATCCATATGACTCGTGTTCAACCTTTCGGTTTCCGTTGTCCCGAGGCCATGTCTGTACATGCTAGGCTCGTCAAGCAAACCCAAGTATTCCGCGTGTGCAAACATGGCTTACACCCGTTGTATGTGAACGTAGAGTCTATCACATCCGATCATCACGAGATGCTTCGAAACGACGAACTGTAGCAACGGTGCATACGAGGGGAGAACACTTTATTCTCTTGATATTAATGTGAGGGATCATCTTATAATGCTACCGTCGCGATCTAAGCAAAATAAGATGCATAAAGGATTAACATCACATGCAATTCATATGTGATATGATATGGCCTTTTAGTCTTTGCTCATTTGATCTTCATCTCCAAAGCACGGACATGATCTCCATCATCAACGGGCATGATCTCCATCATCGTCGGCGTAGCGTCAAGGTCCATGGCGCCGTCTTCATGGTTGTTCACCACATGTAGCAACTATTACAACTACTTTGAAATAATACTACTACATGAAATATAAAGACAACCATAAGGCTCCTGCCGGTTGCCACAATACAATAATGATCATCTCATACATCAAATATAATCATCACATCATGGCCATATCACATCACCAAACCCTGCAAAAACAAGTTAGACGTCTCTAATTTGGTTTGCATATTTTACGTGGTTTAGGGTTTTCGAGTGAGATCCGATCTACCTACGAACATGAACCACAACGGTGATACTAGTGTTGTCAATAGAAAGAGTAAATTGAATCTTCACTATGGTGAGAGAGACAGACACCCGCAAAGCCACTTATGCAATACAAGTTGCATGTCGAGCGTGGAGCAAGTCTCATGAACGCGATCATGTAAAGTTAGCCCGGGCCGCTTCATCCCACCATCCCGCAAGATGCAAAGTACACGAACTAAAGACAACAAAAGCATCAACGCCCACAAACCATTGTGTTCTACTCGTGCAACCAATCTATGCATAGACACGGCTCTGATACCACTGATGGGATTCGTAGCATAGAAAACAAAAAATTTCCTACCGCAAGAATGAAAACACAAGCCAAGATCTAATCTAGTAGACGGTAGCAACGAGAAGATCATGAGACTAACCCTCGAAGATTTCCAAAGCCTAACGAGATTAGATCTCGTGGTGGATGTAGTCGATCACTTGCCGCTTGCAAAAGCGCGTAGAAGATCTTGACCGCTTGCAAAAACGCGTAGAAGAACTTGACGGTGCCACAGTCGGGCAGCACCTCCGTACTCGGTCACACGTACGGTGTTGATGACGACGTCCTCCTCCCCGTTCCAGCGGGCAGCGGAAGTAGTAGATCCTCCTCGGAATCCCGACAGCACGACGGCGTGGTGGCGGTGGTGGTGGAGATCTCCGGCAGGGCTTCGCCTAAGCGCTGCTGGAGTTGCCGGTGGAAGAGGGGGCGGCTAGGGTTTGGGAGAGGGGGAGCTTGGGGCGCCGGCCTCAAGGGGGGCAGGGGTGGTGCGGCCAATGAAGTGCTACCCCCCTCCCTCTCTCCCTCATTATATAGGTGGATCCCCAAGGGTTAGGTCAAAAAGTCTCCGAATAAGACCCCAACACAAAACCTTCCATATTGCCAAACCTAGGGGGAGTGGGACTCCCCCCTTCCTTTGGTGGGGCTGGCCGGCCACCCTTGGAGGAGTCCACCTGGGACTCCTCCTCCCTTAGGCTGGCCGGCCAAGGTGGGTGGAGGGACTCCACCTTCCATGGTGATTTCTTCCGAACTCTTCTAGAACCTTCTAGAACCTTCCAGGAAAATACCGGATCATTTTCAAACCTAGAAAATGACTTCCTATATATGAATCTTATTCTCCGGACCATTCCGGACCTCCTCGTGATGTCCTGGATCCCATCCGAGACTCCGAACAAACATTCGAACTCCATTCCATATTCCATATCTACTTAAACGACATCAAACCTTAAGTGTGTCACCCTACGGTTCGCGAACTATGCAGACATGGTTGAGACCTCTCTCCGACCAATAACCAATAGCGGGATCTGGAGATCCATAATGGCTCCCACATATTCAACGATGACTTAGTGATCGATTGAACCATTTACATACGATACCGATTCCCTTTGTCACGCGATATTTTACTTGTCCGAGGTTTGATCATCGGTATCTCCATACCTTGTTCAACCTCGTCTCCGACAAGTACTCTTTACTCGTTCCGTGGTATGTGGTCTCTTATGAACCATTCATATGCTTGCAAGCTAACTAGACGACATTCCACCGAGAGGGCCCAGAGTATATCTATCCGTCATCGGGATGGACAAATCCCATCGTTGATCCATATGCCTCAACTCATACTTTCCGAATACCTAATCCCACCTTTATAACCACCCATTTACGCGAGTGGCGTTTGATGTAATCAAAGTACCCTTCCGGCATAAGTGATTTATATGATCTCATGGTCGAAAGGACTAGATAACTATGTATCGAAAGCTTATAGCAAATGAACTTAATGACGTGATCTTATGCTACGCTTAATTGGGTGTGTCCATTACATCATTCATCAATGACATAACCTTGTTATTAATAACATCCAATGTTCATGATCATGAAACGATGATCATCTATTAATCAACAAGCTAGTTATACAAGAGGCTTACTAGGGACTCCTTGTTGTTCACATAACACACATGTATCAATGTTTCGGTTAATACAATTATAGCATGGTATGTAAACATTTATCATAAGCATAAAGATATATAATAACCATTTTATTATTGCCTCTTGGGCATATCTCCAACAGTACTAGTGCAGGTGCTAGCGGCCTGGGAATGGTGAGGTCGTTGGTTGCCGCCGTTCTAGTGTCGTCGACGTCTAGATCTGGGCCTGGCCGGGCATTGCTAGCCAGCGTGTGCTTTCACCCTGTGGATGAATCTAGTCGGGGCTAGTTCATAGTGCGGCTTTGGTTGGGGGCGCGGCAGTGATTACTGTGATGTCTACTCTACGCCCTCACGATGGCGACCGGAATTTTGATCGGGTTTGGACCTCAGCGAAAGCTGCACATGGCTGTGGCCTGTGCCGGTGACGACGGCACCTGCGGGTGTCGCTCCCTTGTTGAAGGCGTCCCGATGATGTCTCTCCTGTTCGAAGTGATGGACTCTGTCCCTCCGCCCCAATCTGCCCCTTGGGGCCCTCACTTTGTGCATGCTTCTCTAGTAGTGTCTTGTGGATCACCCTGTGACCTCGCGTTGGTGTCTCAGCCCTCTCGCAGCGTCGGCCTGGCTGCTTTTACACGGTCTGCTACGGTAGCTGATGTCCTTCCTAGCGCCTTGGGTGGTTTTGCTAGGGCGGCGTCTGGTCGTAGCTCTCGCCGGTGTGCTTATCCCAACGCCAGGGGAAGATGATGTGTTCTTGGTCTGGACCTAGCCCGAGTTCCAGGGGTGGTGGCTCTCGGGTCTGGGTGAAAACTTTGCAGGACCTCAGTCTCTGCCGATGACGATGACGCATTCTTGCGCCATTCACCTTCTTGGAGGCATCGCCGCAAGACCCCTCCTCCTTTGGATCCTCAAGCTCTTCTAGGTGGCCGGCCCGTCGTTGAGTTCCCCGTGGGCTGCAGTCTTGGTGCGGTGGAGGTTGTGTTGGTGTGGACATAATCGTGATTGCTCCGGTGCTACAGAAGACAAGGCTCCCTCCTCATGGTTCAAGCTGGCGCTTCGGCTCGACATTATCTGTGTTGTCTTCTGTTTTGGGTCTCTTTGTGCGTTTGGCACGTGTGTGTTGTAACTTCTGGTGTAACTCCTAGCCGGTTGATGGCTTCGTTAATTCAAAGTCGGGCTTATTTCGAGCCTTCCGTTAAAAAAAAAAACTCATCTGAACCGTCCCTGATCCCACCGCGCAGGGAAACAATATATGGACACAATCCTCTCTTTCCTTCTTTCCATGCCAATCACGGACATATTTCCCTTGTACTCCCTCCGTTTCTTTGATTACGGATTCGTCGCAAAGGAAGGCGTGGGTGAGATACCGTGCGGTGGTTTGTTTGTGCATCCAATCTTAATTGTTCTTAATTAGCCAATTATAGTTTACCGTTCCTACCTTTTTTCTTGTTTGCATGCCGTTTTCATGGGCTGTCCATGTGCATATGCTTTAACTACGCCCGCAGAATTAACGGTTAGAAAGTTTTTTTCCGATACCCCTGGATAATTATGCACAGCGTATTTATAGGGTGCACAAAAATACCGATGGATTCCGAAACTCTCGACGTCAGTGAGATCTAATAGGGAAAATAGGCTTAACACGTGGGAGGAAGGAAAATCTAAACGACGAACCAAGCCCAACTTTTGAATCATAGCAGGAAAGTTTAGGGAGGAACAATTAATTCTGAAAAAACGTGTGATTATAACTCGAGGGTAATTTCGTCTACAACTACCGAACTAAATTTCTCCTTAATCCTAGGGCCAAACAATATACGTCTTGTTCATCCCTAATTCTTCCTGTCATCCTCGGACGTGTGCTCCTTATTTTCAATCTGCCAGCCAATCTATCTTTCCCCGTTGTTGTCCCCTGTCCTTGGAGCCGCACGCAGGAACCTAGCAGGAGGAGATGAGGCGAGCCCGTCCATGCTCCACGGGCGGACCATGGGCATGGATCCCGAAGGATTGACTACCGCGTCGCCAGCCCGAGCTGCCTTCCATGTGGGTGAAACACCGGCGAGCAGTGTTGTCAAGCGCACCAGACTGCGCGCGCGGAAAGACCGTTGAGCGGTGCTGCGGGTTTGCGACCCCTTGCGTGTGGTCTACCTTCTGTTGGACCCAGCGGCATGTGTCCATCTCTGGCGTGGATGAACTCGCCGAGGACGAGGCCGACGGCCGACGGCCTACGCCTTCTTACACGTCCTTCTCATCCTGGTCATTAATTTATGCTTTGAGATTCGTGCACGTCCTTCTTACACATTGCAGAAAACACCCCGTGGTGTTGCCCTTTCATGTCAGTAAGCCCCTTTTTATTTTACAGTACATCCTAATTTCGTTCGTTTGCTGCACCCTATCTGCGTCGTACGTGGATGAAAACTGCGTTTGCTTATGCAGTCGTGACCACACAGCGTGTTTAAACGTGAGGAGTGACTGAATGAGAATCGAGAGACTATGGTAGCTATGCTAGATTGACATTGATCATATAATTTTAGTACAAATAAAGTATATTTTACTAGAATTTTTAGAAACAATATACTTTTTTTTCTCTTTACGAATTGGAAATGAGTGGAGAGCTAAGACGATATTTGAACTATATACCCTTTTGTTGTATTTTATCTACGGAGATCCCATCCAATCCATCCAAGGCTCCACACAACCGCTCGATCCTCGATGATCAATGTCAGCGAGCTACACTAACACGGGAGATCCGCCTAGGAGCAACAAAGACCCGCAACTACCAGTTGCACGCGTCAGTTCGCTACCACGACGACGATGGCAGCACGGGCAATAAAGATGCTCGATCTCACGCTACACAACATGCCCACCATCGACCAGCGCGCCGTGCTCAACGTCGAGAGGGTGACCCTCAGGCCCATTGGACGGGGATGCATTGGGTTGGGACGCTAGAGAAAAGATTGCCAGTCGAGGTGGAGACAACACGGGGAGAAGAACTAGAATGGCGATTTTCATATGAATCTCAACAGAATTTCGTGTGCACTAGTACAAATGCCCGTGCGTTGCCACGGGTACTCAAATTTCATTTCTTAATGCATATATATATATATATATATATATATATATATATATATATATATATATATATATATATATATATATATATAATTCACAACTCACTATGAAAATTCAAAAAAAATTAGGGATATTATAATGTACATCATGATGATACTGAACGCAATAACAAAACATTATTGTTGTGCATCTGCGTGGTTCCAAGTTCTAGGACACGAGTCATTTTCAGAATCTTGGCGGCGGCCCCCGAGGTGATGCAACTCAGCGCTCTATGATGTCGTTGTTGTGAAGCTAGCCGCACGGACATCGACGTTCAGCTAAATGTAGTAAAGGTGCCCACTCTTTCCGTATATTCTCTCCTCCCTCTTACTCCCGAATGCAGCTGCTGGCAATGTTTTGCTTTGTAAGGAGTAAAATACACCAAGCATACCTAATCTTGGCAGCCTAGCCCGCCTCAATCACCGTACACAAGAATACTTAATATACGGTCATTGAATATGGCTCAGTGCTCGTATCGGTCACTGGCGAGGGTAGCGCATCGTATTTTGCTGACGTGGCCTACATTTAGCCCCATATGTCAGCCACCTACGCACCAGAGGGACTATTTGTGAACAATGAAAAAGCATAAAAGGGCTAAATTGAGAAATGACAAAGAGATAAGATCTTGGTGCTGGTCCTGCCTGACACCGATGGCTCGCGAGGATGGAGCGGCCAGGACCTGGAGATGGTGGAGGTCGTCTCGGACCAGGTCGCCGTCGCGCTCTCGCACGCTGCGGTGCTCGAGGAGTGGCAGTCGCTCCGCGACAGGCTCGCAGAGCAGCACGGAGCCCTGCTGTACGCGAAGCACGAGGCGGCGACGACGACGGAGGCCATCCACTCCGCTCAGAGCGCCATGTGCGGCGCCGTGCAGAGGCAGATGCACTCCGTCGCCGGGCTGCTCTCCATGCTGCGGCACGCCGCCGCCGAGCGCGGCATGCGGCCCAAGCAGAGGCTCGTCGTCGACGATGGCGGCGTTGCAGAGCAGGCAGCGGCCGCGTCCGGCGAGGAGCTCGCGGGCGCAACCCCGGCAGAAGGGGGATGAAGGCGGCGCCCTTGGCCCGCGCGCGCCGCCGGCGCGACGCTCCCCTGCTTCGTCCGGCCGGCCTCCTGTTCCCCTGCATCGCGGTAGCGGGCTCTCCGACGCCTATTGGTTGACCCGGCGGGCTTCGGGGACTGGAGCGCCGCGTGATGAGGCCCCGCGCCCTCCGGCATCGACGCGGAGTAGCGGTGCGGGCGGAGGTTCCGGGGCCGCTGCGGGCGCGAGGAGTAGCCGGGCGGGGGCTCCTGCGGGAGCGGCTTCGGCTTCTCCTTGTCCGGCGAGGCGCCGTCCTTGGAGCAGCGGAGGCGGCGCTGCGCGCCCCAGCTGAAGGAGAAGGGGTGGAGGCCGGAACGCGTGGAGGAGACGCAGACAGGGCCGCGGGGGCGTCCGGTGCCGGCGTGGCAGAAGTAGGGGAGGGGAGCCGGAAGAAGGGGATGGAGTTGAGGAGGGACCTATAGTTAGAAACACTAATTGGTTTGGGGGGCTTTTTACAAATATTGCACAACCGGACCCATTTGGGGTCCACAACTTGCCACGTCAGCGAGTACGCTGCTTTACACCGCACCAGTGACCGTAGATGGGCCTTGTGACCGTCTATAGTTACCGTAGAATGCGTATTTCTGAGTACGGTGATGCCGAGTTTGGGTACGCGCCATGTATTTTACTCCTTTGTAAGGCTCGCTAGATAAACCCAAACACTGCACTAAAGTGAACACTGTCCAAGTGCAAACATGGTAGATGCATAGCTCGTAAAGAAAAGATCGAATAGCTCATCACCAACCAGGTTCAGCATTTTAGCTCTCAAACTCAATCAGCTTTTCGTGAAGGAATTTTGCCTCATGTGTAAGCAAAGTGCATTTGTAGACAGGGGCAAGAAAAGTATGCTTAAACATGAATTCTATTGTTCTTTGTCTCGCCAAAAAGGACATCAGCAACTGCCAATGCCACTGTGGATATTTTCCCTTGCCCACAACCACTCCTGTATCGCCTCACTTTGATTACGAAAGAACATATGCGATATTATTAGTAAGTAATTCATTGGTTAAAAGTAAAAAATAAAAAATGAAAACAGCCATTCATCCATACCCTTCGGCCTTCCCCTGAGATGAAATCTGCAAAAGAAAACAGATGTAAAATTCAGAAATGTATAACAGAGATGAATCTAGTCTGACGTGATAACTACAGTGATGCCGTGAAGCTCCAGATGTAGCATTAGAAGACCAGGATGCATTTTCATTCAATATTTCAGATTTTCCATCCTTGCTGAAAAAAGCACCCTAGAGCATTAGAGATTTTCATTTGGTAAACACTCGCATGCCAGCTTGATAGGTTGCTAGAAGTAGGTAAATAGATGTGATGAGAATTGTTCGTGCTGTCTGGAGAGAAGTGCTTTCTGTGACTTGTTTATTTGAAGAACATAAGATTGATAATTGCATGCCTCTTTTCTAACACCGCATTTCTCAGCTTCTGAAGCCCAAGTGCAAACATGGTAGATACATAGCTCGTAAAGAAAAGATGGAATAGCTCATCACCAACCAGATTCAGTATTTTAGCTCTCAACTCAGTCAACTTTTCGTGAAGGAATTTCTAGCACTCTAACCAGGTTCAATATTTTAGCTCTTTTTGATGTGTATTGATCTACAGACTGCTGGCTCGTGAGGACACTTCGGCAGCCAAAGGGAGGGGAGAGGATGGAGTCACAGATCGAGCTCACCAGTGGAGCACAGATCCTGAAACACAAAAAGATGAAGAAAGATCAGGACCCATTCTCATCAATCAACCGACATCAGAAACCTTACTCCCTATCCATGAACGTATTTATGAAGGATACCACAAATTTAGTACAGGAACAAGTATAGAAGATTAACTTTTGAGTTTTCAAATTCCTAGAATCATATGAAGATTGAAGCAGAAACAATCTTGTAGTTGGGCACCAATATAACAAGCAACAATTTGAGGTTTGAACATTATAATATTCTGATTTATAATCATTCACTTTTTGCAGCTAGGCTTCACCTACAGGAAGGCAAGGGCATTTGGGTTTGACAATTTAAAGATGGTTTAAGTAGATTCTGAATGATTTCTTGAAGAACCTGTGATGCTACATCGATGTTGCTTCGCGCATGTATCAGTCTACTCACTAATGCTAGTGCCTTCTTTTATATGTTATAAAAAAAACTAATGGTGTTCAAATCAGGAAAATAACCTATCTTATCTCTCTTAAGGCACACCATATTAATCTTGCCAATGGGCATGTGAAGGAAACATTATTCATGTTCACTGTCAGATTGAAGTAGAAAATACATGAAATATGTAAACACGGAGGTCATGTATACGTAAAAAAATGCTAAGAAATGAGGACTAAATAAGTTAGAAGATTCAAACCTCTTGGTCCGATTCAAGAAACAGTATTCTCTTTCATCCGATTCAAGACTCAAACCTCTTGGGAAATACTCATCTTGTAGTTTTGATTCAGAACAACGCTATCGCTATACAATCTCCAACAGGCTACATACTGGAGCTTTGGCACCAACCGTTGAAGATCATTTTGCAGAAACACTTATGAGATCCTCAATGCGCAGCGACACCAAGAAGCGCCAAAACTCGACCCAATCTTCTAAAACTAATGGGAGCACAATACCATGTCTTCTCCATCTGTCCAGAAAGGAAATCCGTGTAACTAAATTTATGAATACTCTTTTCAAGTAAGGACGACCGGATAATACGAAAAATGGAGTATTTTACCTTTGACAGGGACACCTGTTGTTTCTGCATCCAGCATGCACTCGAGATATGCTCAATAAGTTATCTATGTAAAAATAGTGCCTACAAGGGGATGGGGACGGCAGCGGCTGCACATGGACACACGGATCGTGCGCCGTGGCGAGCTACTCCCGAATGCATTTTCATTATCTGGTAAGAAGATAGCACAAGAAAGAGCATAAATCAGAGGCATGCCAAAAATAATGATTGATCAACAAAAATATTTTAGATACCCTGTTCTTTAACACCTGCAGGTGCATATGCTCATCACACCTGGTGGAACTACTAATCATATTCTTCAACACCCGTATTATCACATCAGCATGTAAATCAAGTTACAATTTACATAATACTGAGCTAGATCATCTGCAAATATACCTCCCATCTTATCTAATTGTGGTGACCTTTGCCATCACCTGAAGGGCTTGTTGCACCTTTAGTTTCAGTAAGAATAACAGAGAAGGGTATTTAGGCCCAGCTCTACCCTCTTTCTTACAAAATCCAGTATTTTTATCTATTTCATTAGACATTAAAGTAGTCGAGGAAACATGATGACAGAATGGATGAAAGATAGTAAACATTGCTCGTTGGAGTCCGTCAAACTCGTTTCTAATAATCGAAGCTTCTTGCCTCGCTTTTGGCGGAGGAACACTGCTTTCAAAACTTTTCAAATGTTTGGATTAATATCATTGAGTTCCCACACATTTATATTAACCTCATATCCGGTCTTAACTCCGGGATATCAAGACAATTAACATATATCATTTACTAAAGAAACTGCAACGGTTTACCGTTTATGATTGACACAACTTTACTATTGTATTAAAGAAGACAGCTTTATATTGTTTCATGTTCTATCTATGTTCTTTCATCAACAGGAACTTCACTGCCAAAAGATACTTTACATCATTCCTTTGATGTGTACAAAGGCATCAAAGTACATATTCCATCTTCAGTTCTTCGCAGAAAAAATTGAGAAATACAAGTAATAACTTGCTGCATATTCTACTTTTACAATATTCAGAAGAACACTGACCTTTAAGGGTTTAGGATTGCTGCAAATAAATGATGAACTGAATATCCATGTGCACTCAAGTATCCAGCTCAATCCTGCAAGTCCATCGACAAGTTTTAGCTCTTGTGAAGCACTCTCAAATAGTTTTACGAAGTACATAGCTCTTTTCAGTAATTACCATAAGTGTTCTAACCCGTTTCAGTAGAACAGACAATCTCAAATCAGAGGGCAACAAACCATATGTGCATTCTTTCATTCATTCATCAATCTGAATATACAAACTGGCTTGCATAAATTTACATACAATTTCACAATCCTTGTGCTACATAAATGTACTGGTATAATGTTGGAAGAACTCAACACTTGAATTTCTTTTTCTTACAAAGGATTTAGCAGTACTTGTACTACATATCTAGTGCTACATTTTAGCATAATAAATCAACACCAATTTCGTTGTGCAATTCATCCAAATCATCTGATGAGCTAACCCTAACCCTAACCCCTTCGTAATTCGTTGTGCAATTCATCCAAATCATCTGATGAGCCGCTCACCTGCTGACATTTTCCGGTAGTACCTTCCTCAAGAGTATCACTCCCTCTCTTTCCATTTTTCAAAATATAATTGGTGCTACTCGAGAATTTCTTCAGGTTCCCATCCCAAGAATTACGTTGGCAAATCATCTTTCTCTGGCCCTTCCCTATGACAACAAAAGACTCAGCTAGCTTTTCAAAAAGATTAACAACACGTAACAGCTCCATATTCTGGTACCTACAGTTGTCTTCCGAAGGAGCACAGGGAAGTGAAACAGGTCCACCAGATCACTCAAATAAACATGTAGGTTGACCCTTCAAACCTTGAATATCAGCAGGAGAATCCCAGCATGACTGAGGTGGACATGCATCGGAGGTACCAGAGAAGGAAGCGTTGTTCTGTCAGTAACACATCGTCTAGGAGCTCCCTGTACAGGCCGGTGGCGATCAGATCGGGAGGTCGGCGTCGAGTAGATCAGGATGCCGCCGGCGAGCTCCTGCACAGGCCGGCGGAAGTTCGGCCGGTACGGAGGCTGGGGCGAGCTCCTGTCCAGGAAGGCGTCGATCAGATCGGGATGCCGGGAGATGGGGTGGCCGGGGGCTGTGGAGGCAACGCCACTGTGATAACCTGGCCGCGCGGAGGTCTTGGCGAGGGATGTGGGGATGGCAGTCGCGGTCGAAGCTACCACCAGAGGCTGGGTTGGAGTTCAGGGCGTGGGTTCCGTCTTCCGTGCCTCCAAGAGAAGGTGGGCCGTAGGCGCCGCCGGCGCCCTGGATCGAGAGGATGGCAGCGGGGAAGAACCTACATGCGGTGGAGATGGGGATTGAGATGCTGGTGGGAGGGCGTGGTGGAGATGGGGATTCCTGATTTCGCGCAGGGATGACAGTGGTGCTGGGGCATGGGCAGGGGCGGCAGTGGTGTTGTACATAGAGGAGGAGGCGGTGGAGATGGGGATTGAGATGCTGGAGGCGGCGATGCTTGGGCACGGACAGGGTCGGCGGTGGTGCTCGGGATCGACGAATAGGTAGTGTAGATTTTATGTTTACACGTGTGATTTGTGTACCACAAACTTTTTAAAATGACCGTAGCAACGCACGGGCATTCAACTAGTTAACATGGTAAGTGTAAATCATCTTGATAGTGTGGTTTTAAGCTTTTTCTTAGAAAATAGGTCCGTTCCTCACGTGACGGTTAGGTGTTCTATATTTGTCGGAGGCGATTGTTTGGCGATCGTTTCCATCTAGGATCTGGGCCTCCGCCACCATTGTTCCCGGAGTGCCGGCAACCACCGTAACCAGTCTGATCGTGTGGAAAACATTCGACCTGGTGTCCTTGACGCCTAGTCTCTTCTCTCGTCTGACTAATCGCATCCACACAAGCCTTCCTCGTGTGTCTAGGGCACGAGGTCGTAATACACCAACCTAGGGTTTTGGATACGGTAGCATATCTGCAAGTATGGAGAATGTTGAAGGGTTTGTTCAGAGGTTTGAAATTGACAGAGCAGGAACGTTCAACGGTGAAGATTGGTGGAGGGGAGGTGGGAAGGTAGGAGTAGTGGATCTGAAGGCGGTGGGGAAGCTGCTGGTTGTAAAGCCGGCCCACGCGGAAGCCATCTCCAACGCTCTAGGGCCGGTCTGGTGTCCGATGCATGGAGTTGACTGCAGAGAAATTGGAGAGAATGTCTTCATGTTCACTTTCAAGCAGGAGGGGGGAGGAGGGAAGGCAGTCGATGGAGGTCCGTGGGTCTTTGACAAGGATCTCCTAGTCATGGAGGAATTTGTACCAGAGAAGTTGACTGAGGAATACGCCTTCTCGCACATCCCAATTTGGGTACGCATGTTTAGACTGCCACTGGGAAGATGGATAGAAACACCGCGGAATTGATCAGAGTTCAGATTGGTGAGTTCCTGCATGTGGATGGCATAGAGCATGGGCTGGTTGTGGGGAAATACCTCAGAATAAAAGTACGTCTGAACATTACTAAACCACTCATGAGAGGTTCCATGGTGCAAGTCAGTGAGCCGGGTAAGGTGGTCTGGTGTCCGTTTGAACATGAGTTTCTCCCAGACTTTTGTTTTGTTTGTGGAGTGTTGGACCATCTGGATAGGGATTGCTCAATCAAATTGAAAAGATGAGAGGAGCCACAATATGGCAAATGGTTAAGATGGGTGCCACCTAAGAAGCAAGCAAGTTTTGTGGGGTGGAGCGATCAACATGACAAGCAGGGAAGGAACAATTTTTATAGTGGGAGTGGTGATAAATCGGGAAGCGACACACCAAGCTGGAGAAAATCTGACGAGCTCTCACGAAAGGTTAACAAACTCATGGATGGGAGTGGGAGAGAAGTCACAATGACGCTGATGCCGAACATTGCAAACAAGGGAGAGACCGAAGAGGAGATATGTGTGAATGGTGGTAAGGAAGGTGTAGGTTCGGAGGGAGGTGCCTTGTGTCAGAGAGAGCTGGAGGTTTTTGGAGAGAAGGCAAGAGGGTATGCAGGGAGATCAGAATGACGATGCACAAGCTTCACAAACCAACATGCTGGTGGATGTGGTCATGCAGGAGATTGGGGATGAGAATATGCAGGAGCAGAAGGCGATGGGTGTAATAGCACAGAAACACAACGAATGTGGGTAAGACAAAGGTGGGTACTTTTAAGAGGATACAGAGGGGACAAGATGGAGGCAAAAAGCAAATAACCGGAGTAGCGAGAAAAAAGAGAAGAAGCGATGATATGGAGGTTGAGTAATCAGTCCAAACGAAGAAAGGTAAGTTAGACGAGGTTGTTGTAGAGGCAAGTGAGGTAAAGGGCTCAACTATTAACGCGGGGCTATCGAAACAGCCCTGCGAGTCCAAATGAAGATAGCAGCTTTCAACGGCAGGGGTTGGGGAATGGCCCTGCCGTGAATGGTCTTCTGGATATCCAGAAGAAGGAGGACCCTGATGTGTTATTTGTGTGCGAGACTAAGTTGGTGGAGGCGAAGGTTGAGTAGCTTAGGTGGAATCTTAATATGCCGAATATGATTGTGAAGGACAGTGATGGGCAAAGTGGCGGTTTGGCTATGTTTTGGAAAAATGGGATCAATGTGAGGTTAATCGGCTTCAAGTCAAAATATCATCTTGATACGGAGATCACAGAGGAGGATGGTTTTGTGTGGCGGTTCACGGGTATTTATGGAGAACCAAAGACAGATGAAAAGGAAAAAAACATGGCAGCTGCTACGTACTCTAAAACACCAAAGCAATAAACCTTGGCTATATGCCGGGGATTTCAATGAAATTTTGCATTCATGGGAGAAAGAGGGGCGAGTGTCGAGAGCTCAATGCTTTATGGATATGTTTAAGGAGGCTTTGGAGTTTTGTGAGCTTGATGACCTGGGTTTTGTTGGGGATGCGTTCACATGGAGAAACCATAGCCATGACGCTAATAAGTACATCCGGGAGCGCTTGGATAGGGCGGTGGCGTCACAGTCTTGGAGGGACCGGTTCCCAGCTTTCAAAGTTGTTAACAGCGATCCGCGCCATTCTGACCATTGGCCCATCATTATAGACACACATGGCACAGTCAGAGCCAGGCGCATACCACCTAGGGGGCTAATGCCTCGGTTTGAGGCTAAATGGCTAGAGGAGGAAGGGTGTGCTGCGGTGGTGGAGAATGCATGGTCGGTGGCAACTGACATACACAACAAAGATGTGGCGGGTGCAATGAAGGGTGTTCTTGGTGACTTGCAGGATTGGAGCAAAAATGTACTTGGCGACCTAGAACACAGAATCGGTAAGATAAAAAAAGAATTGGAGTTATGGAGGAGGAAAGGGATTGGTCCTGAACAAGAGCGCCAGGAGGGGCTACTCCGTTTTAAACTACAATGGTTAGAAGGCCAAAAAGAAACTTATTGGAGGCAAGGAGCTCATGTGGATTGGATGAAAGGGGGTGATCGAAACACGAAGTATTTCCATACGGTGGCATCGGAGAGGAAGAAAAGAAACCAAATTACAAAATTGAAGAAGGAAGATGGGAGTGTGGTGGAGGAGGGGGCCATGAAAGAGGTGGTGGCTAACTTTTTTTTATATCTTTTTACCTCTACAGCAGGTGCTCGAGCGGAGGAACTTTTGGTTCATGTTGATCCTGAAGTGAATACGCAAATGAATGACTTACTATGCAATGAGTTCAGTGAAGAAGAGGTGAAAACCGCTTTGGATAGTATTGGCGACCTAAAAGCACCCGGTCCTGATGGTATGCCCTCGGTCTTCTACAAGAGGTTCTGGGAGAATATTGGCGACAAAGTAGTACTTGAAGTGCTTGCTGTTTTGAATGGAGGTCCAATGTCGGAGGGGTGGAATGACACGTTGAAAGGACACGGATGTCGCCTAGAGGGGGGGGTGAATAGGCGGTTTAAAACTTTTACGAGATGGGCTTAACAAATGCGGAATAAAACTAGCGATTACTTTGTCAAGCCCAAAGCCTATATACTATGGTTCACCTATGTGCACCAACAACTTATGCTAAGCAATATAAGCAACTAGGTGATAGCAAGATATATAACTTCAAGCACGATGGCTATCACAAAGTAAGGTGCATAAGTAAAGAGCTCGGGTATAGAGATAACCGAGGCACGTGGGAGACGATGATTTGTCCCGAAGTTCACACTCTTGCGAGTGCTAATCTCCGTTGGAGAGGTGCGGTGGCTTAGTGCTCCCGAACGCCACAAGAGGCCTCACCTTGAGGTGTGGTTGCTCGATGCACACCAACGCCACAAAGGCCTCACCCCAAGATGCGGTACTCACACCACACACCGAACACCACGAAGGCGCCTCACCTTATTCTCCGGTGACCCTCGCCACAAAGGCCTAGGTCACGGTTCCACTAAGGGATTTCCTTCGAGGCGGAAACCGGGCCTTACACAAAGCTTGGGGCACGCATCCACAACTTAATTGGAGGCTCCCAAGAAATCGCCACAAAGGCCTAGAATCCGTCTAGGGTTCCAAGAACCCAAGAGTAATAACCTTCTTTCTTTCACTTCCACGAATCACCGTGGAGAACTCAAACCGATGCACCAAATGCAATGGCAAGAACACAACAAAGATGCTCAAGTCCTTCTCTCTCAAATTCCAACAAAGCTACAAAAGCTATTGGGGGAATAAGAGAGGAAGAACAAATAAGAGGAGGAACACCAAATTTCTCCAAGATCTAGATCTAGTGGATTCCACTCACAAAGAGAGGGATTTGATTGGTCAAGATGTAGATCTAGATCTCCTCTCTCTTTTCCCTCAAATGGGGGCAAGAATCATGGAGGGATTGAGAGATAGAGCAAACTTCTCTAGTTCAACAATGGAGGAGAGAGAGAGTGAGAGAAGCACCAGCCCAAGGAGGAAGAAGGGGGGTATTTATACCCCCCCCCCCAAAAAGCGAGCCGTTGGGGAAAAATGGGGGCGGATAATCCGGCCTAAGTAAGGGCCGGATTATCCGGCCACCCCGGATTATCCGGCCCTCTGGAAAAGTCCGGCCAAAAATACATCCTGGATCCAGGGTATCTTCGCCAGAAAGTCCTTAGCCGATTTTTGGGGGCCGGATATTTTGCAAATATCCGGCCCAGATTATCCGGCCTAGCAAACTTGTAAAAACACTATCTAAAGATTGGTAGCACCGAATTGAGTGAAACCAATTTTGTTGGAAAGAGGAAGACAAGAGCTACCCCAACAAAAAGTGAAAATATGGAAACTAGTGGGGGTGATTTTCTTTTATTTTTAGAGGTGCAACACCTCAACATGAGAAACCGAGAAAATCTCCAAACTCGAAAACGCAACAAGTGATCTATGCGAAATCCGTTTTCGATGAACTAGAGCTTGTCATGAGAATAAGCACAAGCTCTAAAACATCACATGGATAATATCCAAATAACAACCAAGAAAGATGATGCAAGGATGCAAAGGTTTGAGCTCTGTCCGAACGATACGATCGAGTTACTCACTCGAGAGCCCTCATGATAGTACGACAACTAAACTATAAACCAGTCTCCAACTACACTATGAGACCGGTGAGAAAGAAACCCTATCAAGAGCAAACCTTATACTTGCGCATTCCACTTGAGCTCAATGATGACGATCTTGACCGCAACAAGATGGAACGCCTTTCTTGATTGTGCTTGCTTGACGAAGTCTTGTGGATTGCTCCCCCATAATCCACCATGGGAGAGCTTCTTCTTCGGCGCAACTTCACATATCCATGATCACCATATGGATGGCAAGCTTCAAGCATATGATCTCTTCGAGTCGGCTCATCTTGAACTTGCACTTCATTTCTTCATGGCAAGCTTCAAGCATATGATCTCTTCGAGTTGGCTCATCTTGAACTTGCACTTCATTTCTTCATGGCAAGCTTCAAGCATATGATCTCTTCGAGTTGGCTCATCTTGAACTTGCACTTCATTTCGTTGATGTCTTGAAGTTAACTTTGAGAGCTCACTTCATCTTCATCTTCAAGACATACTTGACACTTGATCTTCTTCATTTGCTTCTTATTGCAATCTTGAAGCCAACATATGGTTCAAGCATTGCCTATGGACAACTCCTACAAATATAACTCAATGCAAACATTAGTCCATAGGGATTGTCATTAATTACCAAAACCACACATGGGGGATCCATGCACTTTCAATCTCCCCCATTTTGGTAATTGATGACAATCTCTTTGAGAGGGTTTATATAAGGAATTTAAGTAATAAACAAGTTGAATACATAGAGCAAACTCCCCCATAATATATGCATGTGTGAATGAACTTGAATTTCATTGCATACATTGGCATTCAAAGCCTAGTGGAGTTTCCTCTAAATATTCAACTATGCAAAGCAACAAGATGCAATGCAAGAAAGGCACATGCTTAAGCACAAAGCAAAGACATAACCAAATTCTCTTAAACCCTCCAAACTTCTCCCCCTGACAAGGTATCGACTTGTCAATGCCTACGGATTGTAGACTAGGGTTTCGCGAAAAGTAGAGGGCAAGTAGATCTCGAAGGTTTCAGCCGAAAAGGTTCTCGACTGCTAAAAACTTGGGTTGTGTTGGCAATAAGATCGATCCTTTCTTTCTCCCTCGACTCCCCCTTATATAGGAGGCGGAGCCGAGGATTTCGTGACATACAAGTTACAAACAGCGGGAGACTCTTTGAGTCCGTCCCGTATAGTTACAAGTCTATTCCATATATATCTCTAACTTCCATATCGACGCTTTATTGGGCTTCCGAGCTTCGCAATCTTCGGGTCGTGGGCCTTCGATAAACCCGGGTACCTTCTTCGGCATGCCCATTGGGGATGCCTATGTCAGTAGCCCCCGAGATTTTGCTTGAATCGTAGAATCGAGTAAAATCTCCATCATTATGATTAACACAATATTTCTTCGAGTTACTAGACAATCTTCATAAAATAATTATATATTGTACAGGGATAATGGTAAATGGGGCTGGTTCATCTGACGGATCAGGTACCGATTAATCGCTCTCGTGGCAATCCCGCAAGAACCTACTTCAAGGTCAAGTCCCTGGACTCGACCCCGGTATACTAGCGTAATTCGACATGTGCCGCTTAAGGTCTTACCATGCAAGGTAGTCAGAATCCCGATCCTACTACCGGGATCCTACGATTTGACGATCTTACATCAACGTATCGATCCAAATCCCACTATGAATCCCATTCGCGTAGAATCCATGTTGAGTCCCGGTCTAAATCATAGAATCCTTTAGAATAATGTAGAATCTCGATCCCTTTTATGGATTTTTCCGATTCTATTAAATCATTATTTTTTCCATCCGCAAAACCATACAAGGATACTACTTAAACATCACAAGCTCTTTTCACTTGCTTTACTACCCTTTATTTACCTACCAAATCTCAAATAATCTATCGCTACAACATTATTGCTAGAAACTTTATGTATTATAATTTTTATCTCCATTATACTATTACACAAACTTTTTGTTTGATAAAAAGATCTTCTCTGAGTAAGTATGGTAGGATCCCAGATTGTACGATTCGATACTACGACTCGATTCTGCCTGACAAAAGTCGATCCAACTCCGAATCCCGACTCTGACTACCTTGTTACCATGATCCGAATTCCAGTCATGTTTTATCGGGTACCTAACGCGTCCGTTAGGATTTTTCTTCGCATCTGTTGATACGGAAAAAGTAGCAGAGCGCATTCATGTGCGGTACCACGCCACACAGGACAGATCCCGGGGACTTACCTTCGTAAAATATTATGGCATTCAGAGATTTTTCGCGACGGACGCGCTCCGAGAATATATTGTCGAGTGCCTTTTCCGGCTGCTGGAATGGCATATTTATTCGAGTCATCTGATGTCGTATTATCTTGACCTCCCGATGGGAGTATATGAAGAGTTATGTTTTAACTCGAAGATGTACAGAATCCCTCCTCATATTTCATCGGGTGCGCGACCAGCGCTCCCGATGGGAGTAGCCCCCGAGGCTACAGCCAAGTGCTTGTACTTGGTTGTAGGCTCACCTTTTTGCTGTTTTGTCGCTATATTGTCAGCTTTCTATCTTTTTTCATTTTTATCGGGTGCGCGACCAGCGCTCCCGATGGGAGTAGCCCCCGAGGCTACAGCCAAGTGCTTGTACTTGGTTGTAGGCTCAACTTGTATTGTTACTTCACTCTATATTTGAAAATCACAACTTCTGCTCCACCTTTATGTTATCGGGTGCGCGACCAGCGCTCCCGATGGGAGTAGCCCCCGAGGCTACAGTCGAGTATTTATACTTGGCTGTAGGCTCATCTTTTGTTACCTTTAAACGATTCTATTTTTATCCTCCGTATTATCCTCTTATCAGAAGTACGAACAATACTTCTGATAAGAGTAGCCCCCGAGCATGTGGACAAATACTTGCATTTGACCACAGGCTCCGAAGTTTCCTTGTTTGAACAATCGACACTTCCCCGTCGCTATTTTTGAATAGATCACTCGAAATTTCTTTTGTCATGATGTCATTGCTGACGATAGCCACGACCCGCGCGTTGGAAACGCGCGACTCCCGTCACTTCCCTGTTCTGTGGGTCCAAACTTCTGCACGATCGACACGTTGCGCAAGTTGAAAACGCATGTTCGCCGTAACTTCCGGCACGCGCGCCGTAACTCATGTCCAGTAACTTCTCGGTGAAAATATGGAAACTAGTGGGGGTGATTTTCTTTTATTTTTAGAGGTGCAACACCTCAACATGAGAAACCGAGAAAATCTCCAAACTCGAAAACGCAACAAGTGATCTATGCGAAATCCGTTTTCGATGAACTAGAGCTTGTCATGAGAATAAGCACAAGCTCTAAAACATCACATGGATAAGATCCAAATAACAACCAAGAAAGATGATGCAAGGATGCAAAGGTTTGAGCTCTCTCCGAACGATACGATCGAGTTACTCACTCGAGAGCCCTCATGATAGTACGGCAACTAAACTATAAACCAGTCTCCAACTACACTATGAGACCGGTGAGAAAGAAACCCTATCAAGAGCAAACCTTATACTTGCGCATTCCACTTGAGCTCAATGATGACGATCTTGACCGCAACAAGATGGAACGCCTTTCTTGATTGTGGTTGCTTGACGAAGTCTTGTGGATTGCTCCCCCATAATCCACCATGGGAGAGCTTCTTCTTCGGCGCAACTTCACATATCCATGATCACCATATGGATGGCAAGCTTCAAGCATATGATCTCTTCGAGTTGGCTCATCTTGAACTTGCACTTCATTTCTTCATGGCAAGCTTCAAGCATATGATCTCTTCGAGTTGGCTCATCTTGAACTTGCACTTCATTTCTTCATGGCAAGCTTCAAGCATATGATCTCTTCGAGTTGGCTCATCTTGAACTTGCACTTCATTTCGTTGATGTCTTGAAGTTAACTTTGAGAGCTCACTTCATCTTCATCTTCAAGACATACTTGACACTTGATCTTCTTCATTTGCTTCTTATTGCAATCTTGAAGCCAACATATGGTTCAAGCATTGCCTATGGACAACTCCTACAAATATAACTCAATGCAAACATTAGTCCATAGGGATTGTCATTAATTACCAAAACCACACATGGGGGATCCATGCACTTTCAATCTCCCCCATTTTGGTAATTGATGACAATCTCTTTGAGAGGGTTTATATAAGGAATTTAAGTAATAAACAAGTTGAATACATAGAGCAAACTCCCCCATAATATATGCATGTGTGAATGAACTTGAATTTCATTGCATACATTGGCATTCAAAGCCTAGTGGAGTTTCCTCTAAATATTCAACTATGCAAAGCAACAAGATGCAATGCAAGAAAGGCACATGCTTAATCACAAAGCAAAGACATAACCAAATTCCCTTAAACCCTCCAAACTTCTCCCCCTGACAAGGTATCGACTTGTCAATGCCTACGGATCGTAGACTAGGGTTTCGCGGAAAGTAGAGGGCAAGTAGATCTCGAATGTTTCAGCCGAAAAGGTGCTCGACTGCTAAAAACTTGGGTTGTGTTGGCAATAAGATCGATCCTTTCTTTCTCCCTCGACTCCCCCTTATATAGGAGGCGGAGCCGAGGATTTCGTGACATACAAGTTACAAATAGCGGGAGACTCTTTGAGTCCGTCCCGTATAGTTACAAGTCTATTCCATATATATCTCTAACTTCCATATCGACGCTTTATTGGGCTTCCGAGCTTCGCAATCTTCGGTCGTGGGCCTTCGATAAACCCCGGGTACCTTCTTCGAGCAGGCCCATTGGGGATGCCTATGTCAGTAGCCCCCGAGATTTTGCTTGAATCGTAGAATCGAGTAAAATCTCCATCATTATGATTAACACAACATTTCTTCGAGTTACTAGACAATCTTCATAAAATAATTATATATTGTACAGGGATAATGGTAAATGGGGCTGGTTCATCTGACGGATCAGGTACCAGTTAACTGCTCTCGTGGCAATCCCGCAAGAACCTACTTCAAGGTCAAGTCCCTGGACTCGACCCCGGTATACTAGCGTAATTCGACATGTGCCGCTTAAGGTCTTACCATGATCCGAATTCCAGTCATGTTTTATCGGGTACCTAACGCGTCCGTTAGGATTTTTCTTCGCATCTGTTGATACGGAAAAAAGTAGCAGCGCGCATTCATGTGCGGTACCACGCCACACAGGACAGATCCCGGGGAGTAGCCCCCGAGGCTACAGCCAAGTGCTTGTACTTGGTTGTAGGCTCACCTTTTTGCTGTTTTGTCGCTATATTGTCAGCTTTCTATCTTTTTTCATTTTTATCGGGTGCGCGACCAGCGCTCCCGATGGGAGTAGCCCCCGAGGCTACAGCCAAGTGCTTGTACTTGGTTGTAGGCTCAACTTGTATTGTTACTTCACTCTATATTTGAAAATCACAACTTCTGCTCCACCTTTATGTTATCGGGTGCGCGACCAGCGCTCCCGATGGGAGTAGCCCCCGAGGCTACAGTCGAGTATTTATACTTGGCTGTAGGCTCATCTTTTGTTACCTTTAAACGATTCTATTTTTATCCTCCGTATTATCCTCTTATCAGAAGTACGAACAATATTTCTGATAAGAGTAGCCCTCGAGCATGTGGACAAATACTTGCATTTGACCACAGGCTCCCGAAGTTTCCTTGTTTGAACAATCGACACTTCCCCGTCGCTATTTTTGAATAGATCACTCGAAATTTCTTTTGTCATGATGTCATTGCTGACGATAGCCACGACCCGTGCGTTGGAAACGCGCGACTCCCGTCACTTCCCTGTTCTGTGGGTCCAAACTTCTGCACGATCGACACATTGCGCAAGTGGAAAACGCATGTTCGCCGTAACTTCCGGCACGCGCGCCGTAACTCATGTCCAGTAACTTCTCGGTGAAAATATGGAAACTAGTGGGGGTGATTTTCTTTTATTTTTAGAGGTGCAACACCTCAACATGAGAAACCGAGAAAATCTCCAAACTCGAAAACGCAACAAGTGATCTATGCGAAATCCGTTTTCGATGAACTAGAGCTTGTCATGAGAATAAGCACAAGCTCTAAAACATCACATGGATAAGATCCAAATAACAACCAAGAAAGATGATGCAAGGATGCAAAGGTTTGAGCTCTCTCCGAACGATACGATCGAGTTACTCACTCGAGAGCCCTCATGATAGTACGACAACTAAACTATAAACCAGTCTCCAACTACACTATGAGACCGGTGAGAAAGAAACCCTATCAAGAGCAAACCTTATACTTGCGCATTCCACTTGAGCTCAATGATGACGATCTTGACCGCAACAAGATGGAACGCCTTTCTTGATTGTGGTTGCTTGACGAAGTCTTGTGGATTGCTCCCCCATAATCCACCATGGGAGAGCTTCTTCTTCGGCGCAACTTCACATATCCATGATCACCATATGGATGGCAAGCTTCAAGCATATGATCTCTTCGAGTTGGCTCATCTTGAACTTGCACTTCATTTCTTCATGGCAAGCTTCAAGCATATGATCTCTTCGAGTTGGCTCATCTTGAACTTGCACTTCATTTCTTCATGGCAAGCTTCAAGCATATGATCTCTTCGAGTTGGCTCATCTTGAACTTGCACTTCATTTCGTTGATGTCTTGAAGTTAACTTTGAGAGCTCACTTCATCTTCATCTTCAAGACATACTTGACACTTGATCTTCTTCATTTGCTTCTTATTGCAATCTTGAAGCCAACATATGGTTCAAGCATTGCCTATGGACAACTCCTACAAATATAACTCAATGCAAACATTAGTCCATAGGGATTGTCATTAATTACCAAAACCACACATGGGGGATCCATGCACTTTCAATCTCCCCATTTTGGTAATTGATGACAATCTCTTTGAGAGGGTTTATATAAGGAATTTAAGTAATAAACAAGTTGAATACATAGAGCAAACTCCCCCATAATATATGCATGTGTGAATGAACTTGAATTTCATTGCATACATTGGCATTCAAAGCCTAGTGGAGTTTCCTCTAAATATTCAACTATGCAAAGCAACAAGATGCAATGCAAGAAAGGCACATGCTTAATCACAAAGCAAAGACATAACCAAATTCCCTTAAACCCTCCAAACTTCTCCCCCTGACAAGGTATCGACTTGTCAATGCCTACGGATCGTAGACTAGGGTTTCGCGGAAAGTAGAGGGCAAGTAGATCTCGAATGTTTCAGCTCGAAAAGGTGCTCGATCGCTAAAAACTTGGGTTGTGTTGGCAATAAGATCGATCCTTTCTTTCTCCCTCGACTCCCCTTATATAGGAGGCGGAGCCGAGGATTTCGTGACATACAAGTTACAAATAGCGGGAGACTCTTTGAGTCCGTCCCGTATAGTTACAAGTCTATTCCATATATATCTCTAACTTCCATATCGACGCTTTATTGGGCTTCCGAGCTTCGCAATCTTCGGGTCGTGGGCCTTCAGTAAACCCCGGGTACCTTCTTCGGCAGGCCCATTGGGGATGCCTAAGTCAGTAGCCCCGAGATTTTGCTTGAATCGTAGAATCGAGTAAAATCTCCATCATTATGATTAACACAACATTTCTTCGAGTTACTAGACAATCTTCATAAAATAATTATATATTGTACAGGGATAATGGTAAATGGGGCTGGTTCATCTGACGGATCAGGTACCAGTTAACTGCTCTCGTGGCAATCCCGCAAGAACCTACTTCAAGGTCAAGTCCCTGGACTCGACCCCGGTATACTAGCGTAATTCGACATGTGCCGCTTAAGGTCTTACCATGATCCGAATTCCGAGTCATGTTTTATCGGGTACCTAACGCGTCCGTTAGGATTTTTCTTCGCATCCGTTGATACGGAAAAAGTAGCAGCGCGCATTCATGTGCGGTACCACGCCACACAGGACAGATCCCGGGGAGTAGCCCCCGAGGCTACAGCCAAGTGCTTGTACTTGGTTGTAGGCTCACCTTTTTGCTGTTTTGTCGCTATATTGTCAGCTTTCTATCTTTTTTCATTTTTATCGGGTGCGCGACCAGCGCTCCCGATGGGAGTAGCTCCCGAGGCTACGGCCAAGTGCTTGTACTTGGTTGTAGGCTCAACTTGTATTGTTACTTCACTCTATATTTGAAAATCACAACTTCTGCTCCACCTTTATGTTATCGGGTGCGCGACCAGCGCTCCCGATGGGAGTAGCCCCCGAGGCTACAGTCGAGTATTTATACTTGGCTGTAGGCTCATCTTTTGTTACCTTTAAACGATTCTATTTTTATCCTCCGTATTATCCTCTTATCAGAAGTACGAACAATATTTCTGATAAGAGTAGCCCCCGAGCATGTGGACAAATACTTGCATTTGACCACAGGCTCCCGAAGTTTCCTTGTTTGAACAATCGACACTTCCCCGTCGCTATTTTTGAATAGATCACTCGAAATTTCTTTTGTCATGATGTCATTGCTGACGATAGCCACGACCCGCGCGTTGGAAACGCGCGACTCCCGTCACTTCCCTGTTCTGTGGGTCCAAACTTCTGCACGATCGACACATTGCGCAAGTGGAAAACGCATGTTCGCCGTAACTTCCGGCACGCGCGCCGTAACTCATGTCCAGTAACTTCTCGGTGAAAATATGGAAACTAGTGGGGGTGATTTTCTTTTATTTTTAGAGGTGCAACACCTCAACATGAGAAACCGAGAAAATCTCCAAACTCGAAAACGCAACAAGTGATCTATGCGAAATCCGTTTTCGATGAACTAGAGCTTGTCATGAGAATAAGCACAAGCTCTAAAACATCACATGGATAAGATCCAAATAACAACCAAGAAAGATGATGCAAGGATGCAAAGGTTTGAGCTCTCTCCGAACGATACGATCGAGTTACTCACTCGAGAGCCCTCATGATAGTACGGCAACTAAACTATAAACCAGTCTCCAACTACACTATGAGACCGGTGAGAAAGAAACCCTATCAAGAGCAAACCTTATACTTGCGCATTCCACTTGAGCTCAATGATGACGATCTTGACCGCAACAAGATGGAACGCCTTTCTTGATTGTGGTTGCTTGACGAAGTCTTGTGGATTGCTCCCCCATAATCCACCATGGGAGAGCTTCTTCTTCGGCGCAACTTCACATATCCATGATCACCATATGGATGGCAAGCTTCAAGCATATGATCTCTTCGAGTTGGCTCATCTTGAACTTGCACTTCATTTCTTCATGGCAAGCTTCAAGCATATGATCTCTTCGAGTTGGTTCATCTTGAACTTGCACTTCATTTCTTCATGGCAAGCTTCAAGCATATGATCTCTTCGAGTTGGCTCATCTTGAACTTGCACTTCATTTCGTTGATGTCTTGAAGTTAACTTTGAGAGCTCACTTCATCTTCATCTTCAAGACATACTTGACACTTGATCTTCTTCATTTGCTTCTTATTGCAATCTTGAAGCCAACATATGGTTCAAGCATTGCCTATGGACAACTCCTACAAATATAACTCAATGCAAACATTAGTCCATAGGGATTGTCATTAATTACCAAAACCACACATGGGGGGTCCATGCACTTTCAATCTCCCCCATTTTGGTAATTGATGACAATCTCTTTGATAGGGTTTATATAAGGAATTTAAGTAATAAACAAGTTGAATACATAGAGCAAACTCCCCCAGAATATATGCATGTGTGAATGAACTTGAATTTCATTGCATACATTGGCATTCAAAGCCTAGTGGAGTTTCCTCTAAATATTCAACTATGCAAAGCAACAAGATGCAATGCAAGAAAGGCACATGCTTAAGCACAAAGCAAAGACATAACCAAATTCCCTTAAACCCTCCAAACTTCTCCCCCTGACTAGGTATCGACTTGTCAATGCCTACGGATTGTAGACTAGGGTTTCGCGGAAAGTAGAGGGCAAGTAGATCTCGAAGGTTTCAGCCGAAAAGGTGCTCGACTGCTAAAAACTTGGGTTGTGTTGGCAATAAGATCGATCCTTTCTTTCTCCCTCGACTCCCCCTTATATAGGAGGCGGAGCCGAGGATTTCGTGACATACAAGTTACAAACAGCGGGTCTTTGAGTCCGTCCCGTATAGTTACAAGTCTATTCCATATATATCTCTAACTTCCATATCGACGCTTTATTGGGCTTCCGAGCTTCGCAATCTTCGGGTCGTGGGCCTTCAGTAAACCCCGGGTACCTTCTTCGGCAGGCCCATTGGGGATGCCTATGTCAGTAGCCCCCGAGATTTTGCTTGAATCGTAGAATCGAGTAAAATCTCCATCATTATGATTAACACAACATTTCTTCGAGTTACTAGACAATCTTCATAAAATAATTATATATTGTACAGGGATAATGGTAAATGGGGCTGGTTCATCTGACGGATCAGGTACCAGTTAACTACTCTCGTGGCAATCCCGCAAGAACCTACTTCAAGGTCAAGTCCCTGGACTCGACCCCGGTATACTAGCGTAATTCGACATGTGCCGCTTAAGGTCTTACCATGATCCGAATTCCGATCATGTTTTATCGGGTACCTAACGCGTCCGTTAGGATTTTTCTTCGCATCTGTTGATACGGAAAAAAGTAGCAGAGCGCATTCATGTGCGGTACCACGCCACACAGGACAGATCCCGGGGACTTACCTTCGTAAAATATTATGGCATTCAGAGATTTTTTCGCGACGGACGCGCTCTGAGAATATATTGTCGAGTGCCTTTTCCGGCTGCTGGAATGGCATATTTATTCGAGTCATCTGATGTCGTATTATCTTGACCTCCCGATGGGAGTATATGAAGAGTTATGTTTTAACTCGAAGATGTACAGAATCCCTCCTCATATTTCATCGGGTGCGCGACCGGCGCTCCCGATGGGAGTAGCCCCCGAGGCTACAGCCAAGTGCTTGTACTTGGTTGTAGGCTCACCTTTTTGCTGTTTTGTCGCTATATTGTCAGCTTTCTATCTTTTTTCATTTTTATCGGGTGCGCGACCAGCGCTCCCGATGGGAGTAGCCCCCGAGGCTACAGCCAAGTGCTTGTACTTGGTTGTGGGCTCAACTTGTATTGTTACTTCACTCTATATTTGAAAATCACAACTTCTGCTCCACCTTTATATTATCGGGTGCGCGACCAGCGCTCCCGATGGGAGTAGCCCCCGAGGCTACAATCGAGTATTTATACTTGGCTGTAGGCTCATATTTTGTTATCTTTAAATAATTCTATTTTTATCCTCCGTATTATCCTCTTATCAGAAGTACGAACAATACTTCTGATAAGAGTAGCCCCCGAGCATGTGGACAAATACTTGCATTTGACCACAGGCTCCCGAAGTTTCCTTGTTTGAACAATCGACACTTCCCCATCGCTATTTTTGAATAGATCACTCGAAATTTCTTTTGTCATGATGTCATTGCTGACGATAGCCACGACCCGCGCGTTGGAAACGCGCGACTCCCGTCACTTCCCTGTTCTGTGGGTCCAAACTTCTGCACGATCGACACGTTGCGCAAGTGGAAAACGCATGTTCGCCGTAACTTCCGGCACGCACGCCGTAACTCATGTCCAGTAACTTCTCGGTGAAATGACTCTTGTGCCCCTGTGGACATGTGTAAGGCATAAGATCCATTTTCCTTTCATCCGACGGTGCGACAGATCGGTGGCTTGCTATAAAGCTGCCCCTTCGTCCTCAATCTCCCCCTTCGCTACGCCGCTCAACTTTCCCTTATCTCCAAAATTACCATTGCTGTCCCCCAAGCTCCTTACGCTTCCGCTCATCTCCAATCTGCCCAACGCTTGCCTTAATGCCACCGCGCACAAAGCTCACCAAGCACACCGCTCCAGGGACCAACACTCCAGCAGAGGAGATGGAGATCTCTGGATGGGAGAGATCCAAGATCTCGAACCAAGATCAGAGCACCCTCAAGAGACTCGGACTTCTGAAGAAGAAAGACGCGCTGATCTTTCCCGGCAACGAGAGCTTCCCGACGCCGCGAATCGGATACCGGGTAACGTTCATCGACCACCTCATTCGCGGCCTGTCCACCCCCATTCACGAGTTCCTCCGCGGACTTCTTTTTGTCTATGGGATTCAGCTACATCAGCTGACCCCTAACTCCATCCTCCACATTTCGATTTTCATCACCCTTTGTGAATGCTTCCTCGGGACCCATCCTCATTGGGGCCTGTGGAAACGCATCTTTTATCTTCGCCGCAACAGCTCCCGCAATATTGCCTACAATGTGGGCGGTGTTGTTATCTGCGTCCGCCCCGATGTTGACTATTTCGACGTCAAATTCCCCGACTCCGTCCAAGGGTGGCGCAGGAGGTGGTTGTACATTCAGGAGGAGTACATCGGCTTGCAAGAGTACAACATTGCTCCCTTTGATGGTACCGCAAAAATCCTCAGGCGCCGATCCTAGGACGCTGAAGCTACTACCGAAGAAAAATCAGCTACCGACGCTCTGATGAAACGCATCCGCGAGCTGCAGAACACCCGCGGTCAAGAACGGTCGGGTGTCCAAATTACTGCTTACTTCCTTAGGATCAGGGTGCAGCCACTCCAGGCTCGCAAAAACCCACTTTGGATGTATGCTGGCGAAGAAGATGTTGACCGCGTCTCCAAGGATCTTTCTGTGAAGGACTTGGAGAAGCTAATTCGACGTTTATCCTCGTTAAGCAAGAAGCATGATGTTCCAACCACCTGCCGCGTGGAGCCGTATAGTGGCAACCACGCCCTTCCCGAAGTAAGTAGCTTATTCTTCGAGTTGTTCTTTTATTTTTCGACTGCTTCCTCATTTGATTTGTATATTGACCATGATCTTGCGTATTCATCGTGCAGAACCACCAAGTTCTATCTTCTCTTCCTCCCCTTCCTGAAGGTGGAGAGGTGGACGAGCGAGCTGTTGTTACTGACGACTCGCAAGGACCCTCTCGTCCTGAGAGTGAAGTCGCAGGATCTCACAAATCCGCGGCTTCTTCCGAAAGATCTGAATCGGAGGCTTCCGAATCAGCGCACTCCCCTCCTTCCGCTATTTCTCCCAAGGACAAAAGGAAGAGGGATGAAGTCGAGGATTCCGGCACCTCCAAGCCCACGGACCATGCTGCCGAAGAAATGTCACCCGAAGAAGAGGGTGCATTTAACCCTTATGATGACGCAGGCTCCGTTAGCTCGTAAGCTTCTTGACTGTTATCTTTTCCAACTTTGTTGTTTCAGTATCGCTTATTTTTCTGTATTTGACAGTGGCGAAGAAGAAGAAAAAGAGGAACCCGAGGTTCATGGGACGGCTCTAACGAGTACCTCCCACACCTTGGTTCTTTCTGAAGAACGCCGAGCTGCCGAGGAATCTTCGCCTCCCCCTCAACAAGACATGGAAACCTCGCCTCCTACAGCCAGCCCCCGAGCCCCCGCGCCGAAAAGAGCAAGGATTGGGACTGGCGATAGCCATGCTATTGTCGCGGGGGATTCCTCGACTTCTGCTATGGACGATGTAAGTCTCTTGATTTACTTATGTTGCTTTGCCAGTCTATCTTTGATCGTTTGTCTAGTTTTCTCCCTTCTGAATTTGTTTTCTGGTGCTCTTTGTAGCCTGTGATGAAGCACCTCATCAAGCTTGGGACCCAATTTATTGGGTACCGTGATGCGGCCGAAGACATGAGAGGTAACACCTTTGTTCTATATAGCCCACTGTCTTCGGCAAACCTCCTTTTGTTTTTTGACGACAAATTTTCACCTTTGGGCCTTCTTTTTTAGAGAACCTCGACCAAGCCGAGAAACGCGCTGAGGAGCTCGCTGCTAAGCTTGAGCGAAGCGAAAAGGCTCGCGAGAAAGCTGAACAAAAAGCCGCTACTGTCGAAGATCTTCATCAAAGGCTTCACAAAGCTGAAAATGCTCGGAGTGACAAGGTCTCTCAACATATAGCGCGCGAAAACGCCATCATAGCTCGCTTGGAAACTCAGAACCGACGGTTTGTTAGTAAGTTTTTACTCTTATCTTCCAAGCTTCTTGTGGGATTAGTTCTCTGTATATTGTGATGAACTCGAATTTTGTTTCAGCAGGAAAAATGGGTGAAGATTTCACCTTGCACGAAGCTAAGGAGGATCGTCTTCTCGACACCCTCTCAGTCCTCGAACTGCACGGGGATCTGGCGCGCACCAATATTTCCGATGCGCGGGCTGCGTTCACACGCCTTTTCCCCCATTTCTTCCCCAAGCAGACGCAGCCGCAAGTTTTCTCCGAGCTTGTCAGACGCTTCCTTCCTCAAGAAGACCTTGCGTTGGCTTATCGACAGGAAAACTTGAAGGTTGGAGTCGAAGGAACTATCGCTCTGGTTGCCGACAGCCGCCAAGATGTCGACTGGGCAAAGGTTGGCGACCCCAAGGGAAAGAACAAGGACAAATGGAAGACTCTAGTGAAGGCTGCAAAGCCTCACTCGAAGAAGATCCTTGCCTTCCTGGGGCATAAACCCTCTTCCTCTGCTAGCACTGCCAAACCGGAGGTCAAGTAGACCAACCTACCCCTTTATATTTTCTTTTTCCTTTTGTAGTTGTCGCTATCCTTATGATTTGCGACTATCCTAGAAGCCAGCTTTTGTAATGGACCCAATTTATGTAAATATCTCAACTATCAATGAAAAAAGGGAATTCTTGCTGAATGATTGATGTCGATATTTCCTTCTTCCAGTTCGCATTCGATAACTATTCTAAGGCTGGTGGACCATCCTCTACTTCTCCTGCCGCGTCTCGCCCTCAATGGATTCCTGGCGACGTTTTATTGCACGATTCTTCGTGCGCTGACTCAATCCAACAAGAGCTAGCTGAACTTCGACAACAACTTCAAGCCATGAAAAAACAAACCATCACTGTCATGGATCAATCTCGCAAATCCTCCGAACGTGAAAAAATCGCTCTTCGCGAAGCTCACGAAGCTCTGGAACTGAAAGAAACTGCAGTTGCCGAAGCTTTACAGGCTGCCGCCCGAGAAAATTACATGCTTGAGCTGTTGACTGACGCAAGTCTAGATATGGCGGGTATGTTGGCTTCATTACTCCTTTTACTATCCGTATGTGCCTTTTTCATACCTCATTATTCCCTTTATCGTGGTTAGGCTCCTTTTTGGACGTTGCTGCTGAAGATCAACGTGTTGATGCAAGATCCGAGGTCCTTCTCCGGCTTGCCAAACAGAATGATAGTGATTTTTGGGCTAACGGAGATCGCACCCGACGAATTGTTCGGCTCCAGGATCGTGCTGCTCAGGTCCGGTAATTTCTTGAGTTCTGCACTAATACCTTAGCCATGGTGTAGAGTGCTATGTTTCCTCGGAATCCTCAACCCGAAAATCTTCCTGCTCTGATTAAGAAATTCAAGAGTGTTCATCAAATCCACGAGTTTGTGAAGGTTCAGCAGATGGCCGGCGCCCGTTTTGCTTTGATCATGTTGCAAATCTGCTACCCGAAGTTGGATATGTCCAACATTGTTGACCTCTGCCACGCCAAACTGAGGAAAAGAAGAAGGAACGTCGACAAGATCAATGATCCGGTGACGCCCGTAGCGGAGAAAATGATTGAGGATCTTCTTCGGATGGACGCTGCTTTCTTCAAGGAACACCATTATGCTGATACCATGGGTGCTTCCACGGAGGATGAAAGAATAAATATAGATGACTTGATATGAGCCCTGTCGAGCTTTATCTGTATATTGCGAGAACCATGTACAGTCAAAGCAAGTTTGTTTCCTCTTTTTCTCGAGCCCCCGAGTGTTTTGGTGGGTGTATGTATGTCTATTATTCGCGAGGTTTTTGAACCAAGGAAAATAATTGTCGAGCTATATTTTGTAAGAGCCAAATATATATTGTTGATTTTGCGGGTTTAAGCCCCCGAGCCTGATGAAAAAGATATATATCACCAATATTTTTACTATATTGCAGCATCGCGAGCCCGCCTCATTAAAAACCTTTCAGCCCCACTCGGTGCCCTGAAAGGAAAAGAGTGCGTATGAAAACTCGCGAGCGTTTCAGTACATTGTATGTTTACATGTGTAACTCTATCTTGACTTCTACGCGTAAAAACGCCGAAGTTGCGCCACGTTCCAGGGGTTTGGTTCTGCGACCCCTGTCTTCTTGTCCTTCAATCTGTATGCTCCTCCTGCGATCACCTCGGTGACGATGTATGGTCCTACCCATGGTGACTCAAATTTTTCATGACTATCTTGCGTGAGCCGAAGAACCAGGTCACCAACTTGGAAGGACCTCGGTCGCAAACGTCGACTATGGTAATTTTTCAGGTCCTGCTGATACTTGGTGACTCTTGACAACACCTCATCTCTGGCTTCATCGAGTGCATCAACGTCATCCTCCAGCGCCTTTCTTGAAGTTTCTTCGTCATACTCCGCCACTCTTGGAGAGTTGTGTTCTGTTTCTATCGGGAGCACCGCCTCAGCTCCATGGACTAAGAAAAACGGAGTTTCTTGTGTTGCTGTATTGGGTGTTGTCCGTATGCTCCATAGCACGCTAGGCAACTCATCTGGCCAAGTATGTCGAGCTTTCTCCAATGGTGTTAACAGCCATTTCTTGATACCGTTGCAGATGATGCCGTTCGCTTTTTTGACTTGGCCATTGGTTTGCGGATGCGCCACTGATGCGAAGTGTAGTTTGATGCCTACCTCTGCACAGTATGCCTTGAATTCCTTGGAGGTAAAATTGCTGCCGTTGTCTGTAACTATGCTGTGAGGGACACAAAATCGAAAAACTATGCCCTTGATGAAGCTCACCACCGATGCTGCATCTGCCGAAGTTACTGGTACTGCTTCAATCCATTTGGTGAGCTTGTCGACAGCCACAAGCATATATACGTATCCTCCTGGCCAAGCCTTGTGTAGCTTCCCCACCATGTCGAGACCCCACTGGGCGAAAGGCCAGGCCAATGGTATTGGCGTCACCTCTGCTGCCGGAGAATGAGGTTTAGCCGCAAATCTTTGACACGTATCGCAGGTACACACTATGTCTTTTGCATCTTCTACTGCTGTTAACCAGTAAAATCCTTCCCTGAAGACTTTGGCAGCTATTGCTCGACTACTTGCATGGTGTCCGCATACTCCTTCGTGTACATCCTTCAGTATAACTCTTCCCTCCTCGGGTGTGACACACCTTTGCAATACTCCTGATATACTTCGCTTGTACAGCTCTCCCTTGACCACGGTAAATGCTTTAGATCGTCGGATGACTCGTCTTGCCTCCACTGGAGTATTTCTTTCCTTAGGATATATGCTACGTAAACTTGCATCCAAGGAACTTGTACCATCATGACCTCATGTGATTCCTCTTCATCTTCCGATGTATTTGCTTCTAGGGCTGCTGGAGCCCCCGAGTCTTTCTCAGGCTTCTCGTTCTTCTTCGACTGCTTCGGTGTTTTCTTCGCCTTAGTTGATCTCTCACTTATCTCCTCCCAAAAGACGCCAGGTGGTATTGCTAAACATTGTGACCCGATATTTGCCAAAACGTCGGCTTCATCGTTGCTGAGTCTGCTGATATGGTTCACTTCGCATCCATCAAAGAGTTTCTCGAGTTCATTGTATACCTCCTTGTATGCTATCATGCTATCATTGACTGCATCGCATTGGTTCATCACCTGTTGAGCCACCAATTGGGAGTTGCCAAAGATTTTCAGTCGAGTTGCGCCACATGCCTTCGCCATCTTCATCCCATGTATGAGTGCTTCATATTCTGCCTCATTATTGGATGCATTGGGGAACGTCATCCGCAATACATATTTCATCTTGTCTCCTTGGGGTGACACTAATATCACCCCTGCTCCAGCCCCTTCTACTCTCTTGGACCCGTCGAAGTTCATAGTCCAAGTACTCGACAAATCAGGGGGTCCCATGTTTTGCAGCTCCATCCACTCTGCGACGAAATATGGCAGAATTTGCGACTTTATTGCTTTTCGTTTTTCATACGTGATGTCCCGAGGGGAAAGCTCTATTCCCCAAAGGGAGACACGGCCTGTAGCTTCTGGATTGTTTAAGATGTTTGATAGAGGCGCCTCATTGACCACTATTATCGGATGTGCCGAGAAATAGTGTGGCAACTTTCGTGCTGTCGTAAACACCCCATATGCTAACTTCTGATAATGCGGGTAGCGCTGTTTTGAAGGCGATAAAACTTCACTGATGAAGTATACCGGCCTTTGAACTCCATGAATTTTTCCTTCCTCTTCCCTTTCTACCACAAGGACTGTGCTGACCACCTGAGGTGTAGCCGCGATGTACAACAGGAGAGGTTCTTTCTCCTTTGGAGCCACTAGTATTGGGGGTGTCGAGATTGTGCACTTGAGATGCTCGAAAGCTCTATCTGCTTCTTCGTTCCACTCGAACTTTTCTCCTTGCTTGATGAGCGTGTAAAATGGCAGCGCTTTTTCTCCTAGCCTGGCGACAAACCTGCTCAAAGCTGCGACACGTCCTGTCAGCTGTTGTATTTCCTTGAGCTTCGTGGGTTTCCTCATTGTTACGATGGCTTGTATTTTCTCAGGGTTCGCCTCAATTCCTCTTGCCGATACTAAATATCCGAGGAGTTCTCCCGCAGGAACACCAAAGGAACATTTCATCGGGTTAAGCTTGAGGCGGAACTTGTCAAGGTTGTCGAAGGTTTCTCGAAGATCATCAATCAAAGATAATCCCTGTTTTGTTGTTATGACGACGTCATCGATGTATACTTGAACGTTCTTGCCGATCTGCGTGGCGAGACACTTTTGCATCATCCTCTGATAGGTGGCTCCCGTGTTTTTCAACCCGAAGGGCATTGTTCTGTAGCAGAACAAGCTGTTTTGACCTCATCTTCTTCTTTTAGGCGGATCTGGTTGTAACCAGAATACGCATCCAGGAAGGAAAGATGTTCGCATCCCGCTGTGGAGTCGATAATTTGATCGATCCTCGGGAGGGGAAAGTGATCCTTTGGACAATGTTTGTTGAGACACGTGAAGTCGACGCACATGCGAAGGATATCAGTGTTTTTCTTCGGGACCATAACTGGGTTAGCTACCCATGTGGCCTCTGTGTGCGGCTCCTTGATGAAATTTGCTTCTCCAAGTCGATTAATTTCTGATAGCATAGCTTTGCGGTTTGGTTCCGAAAAACGCCGCAAAGGTTGTCAAATTGGCCTATCCATTGGATCCAGATTAAGGGGGTGCTCGGCAAGTTCCCTGGGTACTCCTGGCATGTCAGCTGGACACCATGCGAAGATTTCCCAGCGCTCATGGAGAAACTCGACGAGCGCGCTTTCCTATGCGCTATCCATGTTTGTTGCGATAGCTGTCGTCTTCTTAGGATCCGTCGGGTGAATCTGCACTTCCTTTGAATTCTTGGAGGTATCGAAAGTTTGCTCCTTAAGCGGCCTTCCACTATCAGGCAACACATCATAATCAGTTGTTAACCTTGACGCCATGTATTCTGCCTGCATCCCGAAAGTTTCTGACATCCTCTGGAAATCCTTGTCGCACTTATCTGCCAGAGCAAAACTCCCCTTTACCGTGATTGGGCCCTTGGGTCCAGGGAGCCTCCATAACAAATATGTATAGTGTGGTACCGCCATAAATCTGGCATAAGCGGGTCGTCCCAGTAGGGCATGATACTGTGACGGAAAATCCACGACTTCGAACTCCAGCTTCTCTCTTCTATAATTCTCTCGAGTTCCAAACTGAACATCGAGATTGATTTTTCCCAATGGATAACTTGGTTTGTCGGGTGTGATGCCGTGGAAGCGCGTGTCTGTTGGTGTTAAATTTGCTAGAGATATGTTCATCTTCCTCAATGTATCTGCGTACATAAGGTTTAAGCTGCTCCCTCCGTCTATGAACACGCGTGATACGTCGAATCCTGCGATCACCGCTGGCAGAATCAAAGCTGATTGCCCTGGTCGAGGAACTTGAGGTGGGTGATCCGCTCGGGTGAACCCGATGTCCTGTGCTGACCAATTCAAATACTCGATCGTTGGTGGAGGCATCTGCTCCGCCATGTAAACTTGTCGCGAAATCACCTTTTGGGCCCTATTCGAAGGTCTACCCTTTTGAATCATCGACACTGCTCCCGTTGTGTCAATATAGGGGCCGTTATTGGCTGGGGTTGCCGCCAATTGCAACTGATGTCGATTTTCATCGGTAATTGCGGGTGGAGGTGGAAGGTGAATCTCACTCCTTGGCCCCTGAGGGTTCCTGCTTGCTGCTTGTGCATTGGCATGTCCTGCGTATCTATGCAATGCTAGGAAAGTTCGGCAGTCCTTCTGAAGATGACCCGACTGTCTTTTCCCAGTGTTGTCGAGAAAGAAGTGCATCTGGCACGGTCCATTCAAAAGGTCCTCGGGTGATACATATGGCCTTTGGAACCTTGGTCCACTATTTTGCCTGTTAGAACGGGGAGCGTCCCTGTAGTCACTGCGCTGCTCATTACTCCTTTGATAGTCATCTCGATGATTTTCTCCACTATTTCCTCGGAAACCAGCCGCTACTTGGCCGGGACCATCGTAGTCTGAGAACTGTCGAGAAAAGCGTCGTCTATTTTGATTGTTTCTGTTGCGGTCGTCGTCGGGTGACCTGTGTCGTTTATTTTGAACAGCATCTTCTCCATCTGCCCAGCGATTCGCTATTTCCACGAGCGCTGCTATTGTTTTTGGGTTAGACCTTCCCAAGTCCTCGATTAGGTCCTTTCTTCGGATCCCCGCAACAAACGCATCTATTGCTCTTTCGTCAGATATGTTCTCTGCCGAATTTTTGATAATATTCCACCTCTGGATGTACGTCCTCATTGGCTCATCAAACTTCTGCCTGCAGGCCCTTAGCTGCTCTATTGATGCGGGTTTCTTGCATGTGGATAGGAAATTTTTCACAAATATATCCTCGAAAGTTTCCCAGCTGTCGATGGATCATGCTGATAACTTTTTTATCCATGATCTTGCGGCTCTGCTTAGGTAAACCTGGATGCTCTGCATGGCAGTTGCTTTGGTTCCACCTATCAACTTTACTGTCTCCAGGTAGTCAACTAACCAGTCCTCAGGATCTTGCAGACCATCGATTTTTTTGTAGTTGTCGGGTAATTTAAACCCAGACGGCACCCGAGTTTTGCGAACTCGTCGGGTAAAACAGGGGAGCCCACACATATCTTCCTCGTCTACTTCTGGTGAATGCCGACGTTCTCTCATTTCTTGTCGTGCTCTATCGACTCGTGCTTGCGTTGTTATATCTCTCGCGTCGCTTGTCCATGGAGGATCTTGCGTTACTACAGCGGGTCGAGGACTATTTCGCCTTGGGGCACCTTCAGGTGGTGCGCTTGTACTTGCGAACGCTGTTCCCATGGCTCCAACTCCTACCATAGCCATGTTGTATAACGCCTCTCTTGGATCTCCAGGAGGTGGCCTGGATGCCAATATATAAGCCTGAGTCGCCATATATCCGGCTTCCGGTGTTTTGGGGATGATATTTCCTCTTGTATCTATCGACATGAAGGACATATCAAGGTTTTGGATCAGATGCTCCCGCTCGCCTTCGGGTATATGATCCAATCGAGACCTTGCTCTATCGCGAGCTGCTCTATGGTTATCTCCCGAAGTTCCTGACTGTCGACTCTGCTCAGCTCTTCGCCTGCTCGATGCAGAGGCTGCAGCTTTTCTTTGCTCGAGTATCACCCTTTGTTTTTCCAATTCTCGGTTAGCACACGCGAGTCTATATTGATATGCTTGCAGCTCTTCCACCGTGGCCGTGGTAGTCATCGGCTCTGTGCCGTTCATGGCTCTTGTCGCCCTGTCCCAAGCTGCTTGCGGGAGTTGAAACTTTTGTCGAGGTGTAAGCCCGACGTACTTGCTTCCCAATCCTCTCGTGAGATCAGCGGGATCGATGTATGGATTTCCCAAATCATCGAAAGCCTCTGATGCTTCATCAGCTGGACGACTTGAGTCGCCGATTGCACAGACTTGATGGTATGTTGGCATTGTATGTTTATTTTCGGGGTCGGTGACACCATCGTAATGATCGGCGAAGACCTCCCGAATAAAAGTAGATCTGTCGATGAAGTTGAAGCTGTCGATGCTTTCCGAATCGCTGTCCAGATCGGAGTTCGTGAACGACCCGAAAGACATCCCGCTGAACAAATTGGCGAGATCTCTGCCGGCGGCGGGCTTGACGTAGCTTGCCGACGAAGATTCCTCGTCGCTTGACTTGATTGACGATGATGATCCCGAGAAATCGGAACCAACCGCTAACGGTCCCGAACAAATCGGTGCCGCTAGGCGATGTGATCCTTCTCTCCCGACGCAGAAGTGGAAACTTCCAAACGTCACCTCCAGATCGGCATATGCATCCAAACGGGCGGGAGGGTGAGGAACAAAATCAACGAGACCAGTTTCGATCTGTTTACCTCCGTCCATCGCGTTGCTTGCCACCGATGATGTCGACGATGTTGAACGTGCCATCGAGATCAGCTCCTTGTCGCCTCTAATTCCCACAGACGGCGTCAATTGACAAGGTATCGACTTGTCAATGCCTACGGATTGTAGACTAGGGTTTCGCGGAAAGTAGAGGGCAAGTAGATCTCGAAGGTTTCAGCCGAAAAGGTGCTCGACTGCTAAAAACTAGGGTTGTGTTGGCAATAAGATCGATCCTTTCTTTCTCCCTCGACTCCCCCTTATATAGGAGGCGGAGCCGAGGATTTCGTGACATACAAGTTACAAACAGCGGGAGACTCTTTGAGTCCGTCCCGTATAGTTACAAGTCTATTCCATATATATCTCTAACTTCCATATCGACGCTTTATTGGGCTTCCGAGCTTCGCAATCTTCGGGTCGTGGGCCTTCAGTAAACCCCGGGTACCTTCTTCGGCAGGCCCATTGGGGATGCCTATGTCACCCCCATTGGTACCAATTGCCGAAATGGGTGAAAAATTTAGAAGGCCAATATAGTGAGAGTTCCTCCATACCGTGTGCATTTCTCATAATTTGAGTGGAATCAAATGCATGTATCCAATGATGAATATTCGGAAGGAATCACACTATAGAGAGGATCAAAGATTGCAAAAAGATAACAAAGTCAAGAAGCTTCAACAAATGAAGCAAGCAACCAAATGAATCACAAAGAAGATACCAAAATAAAGATGGATATTATGATAAGATCAAGAAGATTGCTCTAAATAATATGAGGAAGCTCCCCAAGGTTTGTGCACAAAACTAGACAATTTGCATTGGAGTATAAAGTGCACAAACATGGAATCATCACTCCCATAATATCATTAAAAACAAAAGATACCAAGTGAATTAAACTCTAATGATCACCACAAAATTGTGCTTTTAAATAAAATGAGGAAGCTCCCCAAGGTACATGCATAAATTAAAATGTTGCATTTGAATACAATATGTGTAACATGGAATCCTCACTCTGCCATTACTATTTAAAACACAAACATTTGCAATAGATCAAAGATAGAAAATTAAGTTTAACACTTGCAACAAACAAATGGTTGAGCAACAAGTAAGAGGCACCATAATAAAAGGCTCAACCAAGGATATGTGAAAGGCATGATAAAGCATATTATAAGACTATTACAAGGATGAGCAAAAAGCATCATCATAGTCTTCAATGAATTATATTGCTTAGCATGACCAATCAACACGCAACAAATAAATAAGATATCAAATGGAGATGTATCATCTCTTATGTGTATAAGTTTCTCTAAGTGGGCAATATCACAAAGATATTTCTCCACAAAGAAACATGCACACACAAAATAGATACACAAGAAATATAGCATGATATCCAAGACGAAGTCATGCAATATACCAATAAGAATTTTTGCTTAATAGCATGGCCAAAGGCTCAATTTTATCTTATTGTACATTCATGAACTTCAACCATAAATACATAAAATACATCACAAATATAAACAAGGGATAGAAGATAGTTGGGATGCTTTGAGAAAGGCAACAAGTATCACAAACGAGGATACTAAAAGAAATAACTCAATTTGCACTTTCATCGATATTGCACATGTGAGAGGCTTGAGGAAATGATATGCAATAAAATTGCTAGATAGGCATAGATGGGATGGATGAATCATGAGCATGATTTTAAATACTTCCCAACATATGTGCTCATCTCAATGTACTCACATTTACAATAAAGAGGTTTCTTTAAAATCTTTGCAAGAAGCATAATATTTGCAAATCAAGAGATTCATGCCAAGATGCAACCACATGGTTGGATGCTAGAAAAATATGCATGAGAAGATACTTGTTACCGAGATAGCATTGGTGTGGATGTAGTAGATATGTGTTCGTTGACCATCCTAGCTTGCCTCAAATTACCATTGAGTCACCACTTCTTCCCAAGAGTGAGACAAGCATCCAATGCATCTCCTTGTACCTAAAACAAAATTAAGCACAAAATGGTTCCCAAACTAATTGGGTCCAAAGTAGTTAGGTACACTACAACATATAGGACAAACTCCACAAAACTATGTGCATATAGATATGAAATCGAATTTCATGCACATCTTAATCAAATTAGGATTTGATGGAGTTTACCCTATATATTGGATCAAAGAAAGTAACACATGCCATAAGATATACATATATTAAATATGCATGCACAAGACTTTCAAGAACCAAAGGAAGATACAATTTGGATAAAACACCAAATAAATCAAGAGACAATGGTTGTCCAAATTATATCAAAGAATCAAATCAATACAAGATTGACTCCAAAGACTTATCTCGTTATAAGAAGCTAATTAAATCCAAAAACAAAGGAATGAGATAACCAACTCCCAAGAGAGCAAGGTTCCAACAAATAAACCAAACCCTCAACATTTTTTATGATGGCACAAAGTACAAAAAGAAAAGTTTTGTCTCCCAAAACCAATATGTTAGGCATTCTAACAAATATAGGAGAGCTCCCCCAAGATTAGTGCATTATCTAGGATTTTGCATATGAATACAAAATGCACAAAACTAGGATCATCACGCTACCTATATTTACTAAAAATGCTAAGAAAGTTTGAATAGACAAATTAGATCCATAAGATGCAAGGAAGACACATGGGAGTCAAAGCACAACAAATTCATGGCATTAAATAAGGCAATTGAACACAAGAGCCAATGTAAATATGATCAATAAATATCTACCTCATAATAGATTGCCAATTGTCCTGGGACAAGAGGTATTAGGAAATATTTCCTGGTGGTAGTTTGTAAGTATACGTAAGATCATATTTACAACAAATAAAGCATATGGTAAAAGATAAGATTTAACCATCATGCAAAGAGAGTTTCTTGATAGCTTCAATTAGTCATACCAACATGCAAAGCAATTAATAGTATTCATACCAACATGCAAAGCAATTAATAGTATGACTTGAAGCACATGGTTTTCCAAAAATGTATTGGGGAACATGTTGTGAAAAACCATGCCAAGAAAAACTTTCACAAATAAGATCCACAAATATATTAGCAATGAAGCCATTTAAGCAAATTGGATCTTGTTTGAGCAAACATGCCACATAGGAGAGGGATAATTTATCATATCAATTCTATGTAACACAACCTCAAATGTTCACATCTTCTAGGCTTGTAATATGCACAAAGCTTATTACTCCCCCATAATGTGATAAGAAATTTATTTTCATAAGAGGCAAATAAGATCTGACTAGAGATAATTAATGGACATTAGAATTTGAATTTCTCATGAAGATAACATACCACATAGAGACTAGATAATCTTGCAATATCAATTCTAAGTGACATTCCTCATGTACACACATTGTTAGGATTGTGAAATTTCCAAAGGAATATCACTCCTCCAAAATTGGATAGTCTATTAATCGCTCGTAAGAGCCATATAAGATACAACAAGATGCAAAGAGGCTCCAACACAAACACAAATACATGGTGTGCAACCCAACATACATAGACTTGATTTCTCAAGAAAAGCAAGTAGGAAGCACAACATATACAAACACATGTTAGGAACAAAACTAACACATGCAAAGGGGCGAGTAACTTTCAATATAAATGAGTTGAGCACATGTTACCGCAAGGAGGAACATTGGATATATGATAGAAGCAAGATAACCAAAAGACTTGGCTTGATATAATATAAATGATGAAGATCCCTTAATTCTTCATGATGTAGTCAAGTCTCCAATGCCCTCCAACAAGCACCTATTGATCAAGTTTTGGATTGTTGGTCCCCAACTAAGTTGGGTCCTAAGAGGTTAGTCACAATAGGCTTGGCCACCCAAATGGTTCTTTTCTTGACACCACTTTGAGCACCAACATATTTGGCAAACACATTGCCACCCTCATCCTTACGAAGAGAATAAACATCATCAATGGTGATAGAGTTGGATGAGGTACCAATAGTGCAAAAGGAGGAGATGTGGCCCTTCTCACGGCATATGTAGCAAGTTCTTTTCTTCTCCTTCTTCTCACTAGATTTCTCCACAATGGGAGCATTGGCTTGATTCTTCTTGGGAAGTGGCATTTCTTCAACTTGAGGTTGAATATGAGTTTGAGCTTGAGGCCGCTTCCCTTTTTGCTTCTTCTTCAAAGGGCAAGATCTAACATGGTGCCCTTCAATATTGCACTTGAAGCAAACAATCTTGGTCGGGTCTTTGACTTGTACTTGGCCCTTCTTCTTGTTGTTGTTCTTGGACTTGTTCTTGTTGTTGGATTTGAATCCAAGTCCACTCTTGTCATTGGGGGATTGTTGCACACTCAACATCGTGTCAAGTTTGCATTTCCCTTCATGACACTTTACCAAGTCGTTCTTCAAAGAAGTGACTTGGGCATTGAGCTCTTTGATTTCCTCTACATGGTTAGTAACAACACAAGTACTAGAGGAAGTAGAACCTTGATTGTTAGAGCAACAAGGCAAGGAAGATAATTCATCACAAGATTTAGCAATACTATGAGTGGATGAATTACTAGGGCTAGCACAAGACACTATAGAATTTTGAGTAGTAGTGCTAGTATCCACATGAGGCTCACAAGGTGTTGCCTTTGATATGATAGCCTCATGAGCTAACTTTAGCCTATCATGGGAGGCTAGAAGATCCTCATGGGAGCTAGAAAGCTTTCCATGATTTTCTTCCAATTTCCCATAATTGCTAGTTAGCAATTCAAGTTGAGCCCTTAGCTCAACATTATCCTCCAAGATAGATGCTTCACAAGAAGTAGAGTTAGTAGCACAAGCATCATTATTAATAGCAATAGGAGAAGGCAAGTTGGCATGCTCTTTTAGATAAGAAGCTTTAAGTTGCTCATGTGACTCGGTGAGTTTGGTGAGCGCACTCTCAATGACCATTGAGCCCTTTTTGAGTTGCTCAAAATCCTCAAGGAGTTTAGCATTAACAAACACAAGCTTATCATTTTTTAGCTTTAGTTCATTTGCCACCTCAAGAGCTCTATCATGGTTTTCCTTTTCTCTAGACAATTCTAGAGGAAAGGTCTTCTCAAGAGCTTCCTTGGTGGTTTGTTCTTCTTCAAGTTCATCCTTTAGGGATGCCACATCATTGGCGTACTCACGTTCAAGAGCACCCATTTTATCAATGGTGTTCTCACGCAACCAAATACATTTTTGGCTCTCAATAGCGGTAGTCAAGATTTCAAAGAAGTGAGCGCTAGCAATTTTATCTTTGCAAAGAACCTTGAATACATTCTTACCCTTATTGCGTAGAGAGATAACCAATCCTCTTCTTCATACTCACCCTCATCCTTATCACCACGAGAAATATTAGGTTCCATGGTGGGAGATACCGTGGAACCCTTGGCCATAAGGCATATATGAGAACCGTGAGATAAAGATGAGGAGTTACTTGAGGCTCCTTTCAAGATCTTGTCTTGACCAATAGAATCTTTGGTTTCCTCTACATTGTTAGTCACACAACAACTAGAGGAAATAGAAGCATTTTTATCATGGCCATAAGACAAAGCAAGCATATCATCATTAGATTTATTCAAGCAACTTACACATGATATGCAAGGACTATCAACACAAGCATGTAAATCATTTCTAGTACTAGATGTGTTTAAGTCCAAAGATGAACCATTGCAATGAGATATAGATGAAGGATCATCAATAGTAAACTCAATACCAACATTGCAATTTCCATCACCACTCACCATATCATTACCTTGTGTCTTTCCACACATTGGTGAAGTGGATGAAGATGAGAACTCATCACGGCCGGAAGTGGAAGCAATACAATCATCCTCAATAATATTGGACACATCATATTTATCTTGAAGATTTGTCCATAATTCATGAGCGCTCCCAAAAGGCATGATTGATGAAGTAACTACATTGCTCACAACAATGGAGAACACATGAGAAGCAAGAGCATCGAGGCAAGAGTTTTTCTTCTCCTCAAGAGATAAATTTTGAGGATCCTTAGGAGAAGAAAAACCCATGTCAAGAATTCGCTCCATGTCCGGGGAAATGCCCCGCAAAATATTAAGCACATAAATTTTCCATAGATCATAATTTGTGCCATCAAATATAAACAAGTTATTGTGCGCTAATCCCCTAACCAACATCTTTACTCTCAAGGCGGTGAAGCCTAAGAATGAGAGACCTCGCTCTAATACCAATTGAAAGAACACGGATGTCGCCTAGAGGGGGGTGAATAGGCGGTTTAAAACTTTTACGAGACGGGCTTAACAAATGCGGAATAAAACTAGCGATTACTTTGTCAAGCCCAAAGCCTATATACTATGGTTCACCTATGTGCACCAACAACTTATGCTAAGCAATATAAGTAACTAGGTGATAGCAAGATATATAACTTCAAGCACGATGGCTATCACAAAGTAAAGTGCATAAGTAAAGAGCTCGGGTATAGAGATAACCGAGGCACGCGGGAGACGATGATTTGTCCCGAAGTTCACACTCTTGCGAGTGCTAATCTCCGTTGGAGAGGTGCGGTGGCTTAGTGCTCCCGAACGCCACAAGAGGCCTCACCTTGAGGTGTGGTTGCTCGATGCACACCAACGCCACAAAGGCCTCACCCCAAGATGCGGTACTCACACCACACACCGAACGCCACGAAGGCGCCTCACCTTATTCTCCGATGACCCTCGCCACAAATGCCTAGGTCACGGTTCGACTAAGGGATTTCCTTCGAGGCGGAAACCGGGCCTTACACAAAGCTTGGGGCACGCATCCACAACTTAATTGGAGGCTCCCAAGAAATCGCCACAAAGGCCTAGAATCCGTCTAGGGTTCCAAGAACCCAAGAGTAATAACCTTCTTGCTTTCACTTCCACGAATCACCGTGGAGAACTCAAACCGATGCACCAAATGCAATGGCAAGAACATCACAAAGATGCTCAAGTCCTTCTCTCTCAAATTCCAACAAAGCTACAAAAGCTATTGGGGGAATAAGAGAGGAAGAACAAATAAGAGGAGGAACACCAAATTTCTCCAAGATCTAGATCTAGTGGATTCCACTCACAAAGAGAGGGATTTGATTGGTCAAGATGTAGATCTAGATCTCCTCTCTCTTTTCCCTCAAATGGGGCAAGAATCATGGAGGGATTTAGAGATAGAGCAAGTTTCTCTAGTTCAACAATGGAGGAGAGAGTGAGTGAGAGAAGCACCAGCCCAATGAGGAAGAAGGGGGTATTTATACCCCCCCCCCCCCCAAAAAATCGAGCCGTTGGGGAAAAATGGGGGCGGAGTAAGGGCCGGATTATCCGGCCACCCCAGATTATCCGGCCCTCTGGAAAAGTCCGGCCAAAAATCCGGCCTGGATCCAGGGTATCTTCGCCAGAAAGTCCTTAGCCGATTTTTGGGGGCTGGATATTTTGCAAATATCCGGCCCGGATTATCCGACCTAGCAAACTTGTAAAAACACTATCTAAAGATTGGTAGCTCCGAATTGAGTGAAACCAATTTTGTTGGAAAGAGGAAGACAAGAGCTACCCCAACAAAAAGTGAAAATATGGAAACTAGTGGGGGTGATTTTCTTTTATTTTTAGAGGTGCAACACCTCAACATGAGAAACCGAGAAAATCTCCAAACTCGAAAACGCAACAAGTGATCTATGCGAAATCCGTTTTCGATGAACTAGAGCTTGTCATGAGAATAAGCACAAGCTCTAAAACATCACATGGATAAGATCCAAATAACAACCAAGAAAGATGATTCAAGGATGCAAAGGTTTGAGCTCTCTCCGAACGATACGATCGAGTTACTCACTCGAGAGCCCTCTTGATAGTACGGCAACTAAACTATAAACCGGTCTCCAACTACACTATGAGACCGGTGAGAAAGAAACCATATCAAGAGCAAACCTTATACTTGCGCATTCCACTTGAGCTCAATGATGACGATCTTGACCGCAACAAGATGGAACGCCTTTCTTGATTGTGCTTGCTTGACGAAGTCTTGTGGATTGCTCCCCCATAATCCACCATGGGAGAGCTTGTTCTTCGGCGCAACTTCACATATCCATGGTCACCATATGGATGGCAAGCTTCAAGCATATGATCTCTTCGAGTTGGCTCATCTTGAACTTGCACTTCATTTCGTTGATGTCTTGAAGTTAACTTTGAGAGCTCACTTCGTCTTCATCTTCAAGACATACTTGACACTTGATCTTCTTCATTTGCTTCTTATTGCAATCTTGAAGCCAACATATGGTTCAAGCATTGCCTATGGACAACTCCTACAAATATAACTCAATGCAAACATTAGTCCATAGGGATTATCATTAATTACCAAAACCACACATGGGGGATCCATGCACTTTCACACCTGTGTTGTGATTATTCCCAAGATCAAAAATCCAGAGAGTATGAAGGACCTGCGGCCCATCAGCCTTTGTAATGTTATTTATAAGTTGGTCTCTAAGGTCCTTGCAAATAGGTTGAAGAAGATTTTGCCAGAAATCATACCTCCGAATCAGAGTGCGTTTGTTCCAGGGAGACTTATCACGGGCAATATACTTCTTTCGTATGAATGCACCCATTATATGAAGACGAAGAGAAGTAATCGAGAAGGGTATGCGGCTGTCAAGCTTGACATGAGTAAAGCCTATGACAGAGTAGAATGGGTTTTCCTGGAAAAGATGATGAGGAGGATGGGATTTCGTGAACAATGGATTCAGTTGATCATGCTTTGTGTCACGACAGTAAAATACCAGCTCAAAGTAAATGGGGGAGTGTACATATGTGCTAATACCACAGAGGGGGCTGCGGCAAGGAGACCCCCTCTCCCCTTACTTGTTCTTGCTTTGCGCCGAGGGGTTCTCGACCTTATTGAATAAAGCTGAGGTGGATGGAAGGCTAGAAGGAATCAAAGTTTGTGCAAATGCCCCAAGTATTAACCATCTTTTGTTTGCAGACGACTCCCTGGTACTTATGAAAACATCAAGTGCGAGTGCCAGAACTCTGCAAAATATCCTACAACTTTACGAGGTTTGCTCGGGTCAAACTATCAACTTTGATAAGTCCTCGGTTATGTTCAGCAGAAATACTAGTAATGACATGATAAAAGAGGTGTTGGAAGAATTAAATATAAGTGAAGAAGCAAAGACAAAGAAGTACTTGGGTCTGCCGGTATATGTTGGGAGGTCTCGCACAAAAACTTTTGAATACATAAATGATAGAGTTTGGAAAATGATACAAGGATGGAAGGAGAGGATGATATCAAAAGTTGGGAAAGATATTTTGATCAAGGCATGTGCGCAAGCTATTCCCACTTTTGCAATGTCATGTTTTGATCTAACCAAGTCCCTATGTGAGCAAATGAGTACAATGATTTGTAGGTTCTGGTGGGCGCAACAAGATAAGGAGAATAAAATGCATTGGCTTAGTTGGGAGGTTTTGACAAGGCCGAAGAAAGAGGGGGGATTAGGGTTCAGGGATGTCTATGGCTTCAATCTAGCAATGCTTGCCAGACAGGCATGGCGCATACTTACAACCCCTGACTCACTATGTTCGAGAGTCCTCAAAGCTTTGTATTTCCCAAACACCTCAATTTTGGAAGCACAACCGATATTTGGTATGTCATATTCATGGCGAAGTATTATGAAGGGTATTGAGCTGTTGAAAGATGGTGTAGTCCGGAGAATCAGTGATGGAAGAGATGTGAAAATATGGTCTGATCCGTGGTTGGACCGAAAGGATGCGGCCAAACCAATCACACCAAGAGGTCGTTGTTTATTGACAAAAGTTTGTGAGCTGATTGACCCAATAACTAATTACTGGGATGAGAACCTTGTGCGTAACACATTTTGGGATATTCATGCAAAGGTGATCTTGGCCACTCCGTTGTGAGAGGACTTTGAGGATTTGTTTGCATGGAGATATGAAGAGAATGGCATTTTCACGGTGAAATCTACTTACAAACTCTATGTACAATTAAGGGATGGTCCAAGGGGGTCTAGCTCCAACCCAGGCGTGGGTGAAAATTACTGGAAAAATATTTGGCAAGTTGAGTGTCCACCAAAGGTCCGGTAGTTTATGTGGCGTCCGTCACACAATAGCCTGCCGCTGAAGCAGAACTTGGATAGAAGAGGACTGAAATGTGATACGCTATGTGTCTGCTGTAGAAGGTTAGATGAAGATGGGGCTCACCTGTTTATCAAATGCAAAATGGTTAAGCCAATCTGGGAGAAATTAGAGTCGTCTCATTTGCGCCAACACATGTGGGATATGCGAACGCTAAAGGAAATGATTGAAGCAATCATGGGCTTGGATACGGAAAAGAGAATCCTTGTATGCTGTATGGTGTGGCAGTGGTGGTCAAATCGGAATAAAATCAATGCCAATGAGAAGCCTAGGAAGATAAACGAGATTGTTTCGCAAATAAGGCACAATCGATGAAGTTTTGTAGGAGGGAGAAGACCAATTGCAGCACTGCTTCCAATGTGTCATGGCGAGTCCCAACGCAAGACAGAATCAAGATAAATGTTGATGCCAGCTTCTGTGCAGCCGAGAGGACAGGCGGATGGGGCTTTGTGGCTAGGGATCAGTATAGATAGGTTAGAGGTGCGGGGGCCGGAAAGATACTGAATGTGGCCAGCGTAGCTTGTGCGGAAGTGCGGGCGTGTCTGGCTGCGCTCCACCAAGCAACATTGTGGGGCATGACAAGAGTCGAGCTTGAAAGCGACACCCAGAACCTCGTCTGTGTGGTCCAGTCGACAACATTCGATCTTGCTCCACAGGGAGTAGTTTACATAGTACTAAAGTGTATAATAAGGTTTGCCCATGGCAGTGGTGTTTTGGAACATGGGTGCATATGCTTCCTATATTTTGAAATACATCTTATAGATATTTTAAATTTTTTAAAAAATTGAAACAAAAAATTCACACGTATATCTTCACGTGCTACGCGCTCACAAAATCGTTTCATAAAAAATCGACTTATCATGTGACGTGTGTAAAAAACACAAAATTCAGTGCTAAAAATAATGCTTTTCACAAGATAAAATTTCTCCTTTTTACATAAACCACAAAAAATATTAGTTTTTCGTGAAACTTGACGAACACACATATATTATGGAGATGTACATGTAGAATTTTTTGTCAAAATTTTTCGACATTTTGAAATATAATTTTTTGGTAGAGTGAGCATACGCACTCGGGAGCCGAATTGAATTTCCGGGTTGCCCATGCTCTAGCAGCCATGCCATAGGAGCAAGCGCTCAGGTGTCCAACCAGTTGTGGTCGGACGAACTACCGAATGATGTTATGGTGCTGGTGTCGCTGTGCCTGCTAATTAAGGAATAAATATGTTCCAAGTAAAAAAAGTTTTTTTCTTAACATGAGTTTGGATGGTTTTAACGGGCTTGTATTTAGTACTAAGCTTTCACGTGCAATCCTCTCCAATCCCCCCCCCCACGGCGCCACTGAGCCAATGGCCTCGTATGCCCCTCGTTCGTTCAAAACGGTGGGATCTTTGTTTACTCTGGCAGTTGCAGCCTCCCATGGCGGTGCCAGCAAGTTGGATAGATTGGTGATGGTACAGGGTTGGTGGCCCGAAGACGTGTTCTTCACCGACAACGGTGGCGGGATGCATCCAATCTAGATCCAGGTCGGCGTGGGGAACGTCCTCAACCGACATGCCACATTGTCAAGGGACTGTTCCACATGTGTCTAGTCTTCGGCTCATAACGCCTTCAACGCTATGGCGCTGACCTAGATTTTGGTTTCTTTGGTCTTCCTCCTCTTCCTCGGTGTGCGTCGCGGCGGTGTTGAAGATTGATGGTGGTTGCAGATTTTGTTGTTTGTAGGGACCCCAAGTGATATTATTTTGTTTGGGGTTCTTTATGCAAAGCTTTATGGACAATGTCCCGGTTTTTGGTAAGTTTCGGCATGTATGTGCATCTGTGTACTCTGTTTCATTGGTTAATATAATGTGTGTTGTTCATAAGAAAAGCTCGCAATACGCATCGCCTGTGGCCTCGAGCTGCGTGCTTGCTAGAGGCTGGAGAGCTCTATAAGTTATAGCAGAATTTTCTTCCAGTGAACACTGCCATAGAATGATGCCTCCAGGATACAAGATTGACGCCTCCAACACATAATGTCATTGAGGCTCTAATCTCGTGTCTCCAGGTGAAACGAGATCCAAAGGCACATACCTAGAGAAAATTAATCTTCCAACACCACCATGCCGAAAAGAAAATCTTGCCATCCAGAACCTTGCAAGGACAGACGCGACGCGATCCCAACCGCTCATTCCAGCATCCGACGGCCCACGGCAGCCAACCCCACGCGAAACGGGCGCCCCAACAATTCCCGAAATAGCCCCGCATATTTCGTGATTTTATTTGTCTCTCCAGCCCCACCCCGCTGCTAACCCTAGTAAACCTTGCCTGCCTCCGCGCCGCCGCCACCCCCACTCCGTCCCCCGCCTCCAGATTCGCGGCCCCGCTCCCTCCGCCCCCAGCGCCACCGTCCCCGGCGATCTACAGGTACCGCCGCCTCTCCCTCGGCACCCTCCCCTCGATGCATCGCCTCATCGCGCCCCATCTCATCCGCCATCGGCGCGCTCTGGTTCCTTCGGCGGGGTTTTCCCGATCGAACCGGGGCGTTCGGTGTTCGATGTACGTTTCGTTGTTACTGTGCCGTGGATCAGCGGGCTAACCCTTGGTTTTCGTGTTGTTCGTGGCCGGGATGCAGGAGTAGATCGCCGCCGGACAGCCCCAGCCCCCGACCATGTCGACATTCGCCAAGCCCGAGAACGCTCTCAAGAGAGCGGAGGGTGAGTCACCTGCATTTGCCCTCTTAATTTTACACCGAGTGTCTGTTCCCCATTGTTGTCGCGGTGGTGGGTGCTGTGATGCCTCTGCTGCTGCGGGCAGGGTAGGGTAGACTCACAGTTATAAGGGACGTCTGAATGGTCATGCGCTATTTGGATTATGCGGCTTGAGAATTGCAGTGGCTTTATTTTTTATATTATTTATTTACTGATTAGGGCGCTTCCGGTGAATTACGGTGCACTGTTTCTAACTCCGCACAAAATTATAATAGCCACCAGTGGTTCTCTGCCTGCCTTTCTCTTCATATGCAAAACCTCTGCAATTTTCCATACATTTCACTACAAGATATTCACGCTGTGTATCACCTTTGATGTACTCCAGAGTTGATACATGTTGGACAGAAGCAGGCAGCGCTGCAGGCGCTGCATGACCTCATCACTTCGAAAAGGTACAGGTCGTGGCAGAAGCCTCTTGAGAAGATCATGATGAAGTATGTGGAGCTGTGCGTCGATCTAAGGAAAGGCAGGTTTGCCAAGGATGGCCTTATTCAGTACAGGATTGTCTGCCAGCAAGTCAACGTGTCCTCTTTGGAGGAGGTCATAAAACACTTTATGCAGCTCTCCAATCAGAAAGCTGAGGAAGCAAAGTCTCAGGCGCAAGCCCTGGAAGATGCACTGGATGTCGAAGATCTGGAAGCCGAGCGTCCAGAGGACTTGATGCTCAGCTATGTTAGTGGGGAGAAAGGGAAGGACCGATCTGACAGAGAGTTTGTCACTCCATGGTTCAAGTTTCTGTGGGAGACATACAGGACGGTGCTCGAGATACTGAGGAATAATTCAAAGCTTGAAGGACTATACGCGGTAAGCTATTTTACTGCTTTGTCATTATCCACCCCTGTTATGTTTTATTTGGTTTTGGCGTCGATTTTACCTGTATAATGAAATACCACTTCTATGGTTCACTGAAACAGTAAGGTTATCCACTGTTTTTGCTTTTAAAGGAAATACATACTGCACCAAATGGTCCAACACTGTTCGGGCTCGCACTACTAAACAGCCAATTGCCTATGATTCATCGTAGTGTTTCTGTCTAGTCATTCTGCTTGTCACTACATTTCAGAAACTTCACTCTGTTAGTTTTTGCTGCGGTTGCTTCAAGCATCTTTTCCAAATGACAATGTTGTTGGTTTTACCAATACTTTGCGAGGCTATATACTTTATCTATCTTCTTGTCTGTACATTTTGAAATGAACTATTTAATAGCTTCCGCACATACTTATCCGATGCATGTTGTAGCTCTATTTTATTTACATTCTGTTTCTTTGAAAAGGGATCTGTAGTATGACTTGACTGCATGAAGATATTTTTATTTTACAAAATCTTTACTAGCCAATGCATGTGGTCCTTTTGCACTGCCCAATTTTTTCAGAAGCAACTATTTGGTTTCTTTTGCACATGCCAGAAAATACATCATGCACCTATCTGTTATGTACCTTCTCTTTCTAATTAAAAAATGTCTGTAGTACCAACATGCGTCCCTGAATGTAGTATTATGAAGTAAATGCTTTTCAGCAGCTAAGGTGTCAGATTTTATAACCTTTCAATGTGCAGATGACTGCGCACAAGGCTTTTCAGTTCTGTAAGCAGTATAAAAGGTCCACAGAGTTCCGCAGATTGTGCGAGATTATTAGGAACCATCTTGCAAATTTGAACAAATATCGTGACCAGCGAGATCGTCCTGATCTGACTGCCCCTGAGACCAGCAAGCTGTACCTTGATACTAGGGTTGAACAACTGAAAATTGCTACAGAACTCTCCCTATGGCAGGTTTGTTCCATAACTTGTGTTATATTCTTAATGCTAATGAAATAAAATTCACCAGCCAAACTCTTCTTGCAGGAAGCTTTCCGATCTGTGGAGGATATCCACAGCTTGATGAGCTTAGTTAAGATAACTCCAAAACCGTCTGTCCTGGTTGTATATTATGCCAAACTAACTGAAATATTTTGGATATCGGAGAGCCATTTGTATCACGCATATGCATGGCTGAAGCTTTTCAACTTACAGAAGAGCTTCAATAAGAAGTTAACTCAGAAGGATCTGCAGTTACTAGCATCTTCTGTTTTGCTTGCTGCACTTTCTGTGACACCATATGACCATAAATATGGTGCGTCTCACCTTGAGCTTGAAAATGAGAAAGAGCGTAGCTTTCAGTATGGCCAACCTTGTCAATTTCTCCCTTGACTCCAAGCGTGAGAACAGAGAAATGGTTAGCTTCCAATGGTTTTCATTGTAAATATATTTTATCAATATAATTATTTGTTTTCTCATAATGCCCCCTCTTTCTTTCAGGCTTCAAGGGCATCTCTTCTTGCTGAGTTGGTATGTCGTGAAACCTTTTTTGGCTGCTGGTTTTCTATCATATTGTGCCAAACTTTTAAATGTCTTGTTTGTCACATCTATCAAGTTTTTTTTTTAATTCTGCCTTTTCTATGGGCATGTCTTGTCGTGGCCCTTTAGGGGCATCTATAACACAAGCGCTGCTATAATGGTGGTGCCTTTTTCTTGTTATCTAGCATTCATATTAGCCCTTTGAGCTTATGTGATTGCTTTTTTATGCATTCAAGCTGATGCAAGCCCTTTGAGCTTATGTGATTGCTTTTTTATGCATTCAAGTTAGATTAATTCATAATCACAGAGGCATCAACACTTGTCAAGCAGTGGTGCTAAGATATAAGCACCTACCTGTCCTCGGAGGCAAAAAAAAAACGTTTCCTTTTGCTAATCACACCTCCACCGCTCGCAATCCCCTGATATGTGTTCTATCACTTTGGATAGCCTGGCAGCTCTGAAATAGCAATATATCTGGAAGTATGCACAGTAGAGAGCATCTCTGTAAGGCATCATGGATGCCCTGCCTGTGTTTGTGTGATAATTGAATTCATTTGCATCTCTTATGTTGCAACTTTTTTCTCTGATATGTCTGTTATAATTTTTTTGGTGTGTCATCACGTACGTACATTATGATTTTCTTGTTTAGAAGCTGTTCGTTAGCCAACTCTCCCTCTCTCTCTTGTGCTCTGACTATGATATGAAAATAGGCTGCCAAAGGGGTGATTTCTTGTGCTTCTCAAGAAGTGAAAGATCTATACAACCTTATGGAGAATGAGTTCCTTCCTCTGGATCTCGCATCGAAAGTACAGCCGCTGCTTTCCAAAATCTCTATGATTGGAGGAAAGCTTTCAGCTGCCTCTTCAGTTCCAGAAATTCAGTTATCGAAGTATCAATCTTCATTGGAGAAGCTTACGGCACTGAGGGTGCTGCAGCAGGTCCTATTTCTATGATATATGTATACTCATGCCTTTTAATCATACATTGCATGATTATATTTGAAACTTGTTAGTCAGCTCTCGTTTTGAACATTTTCAGGCATCTCAGATTTTCCAGTCCATGAAAATTGATATGCTCTCTAGAATGATCCCATTCTTTGACTTCAATGTTGTGGAGAAGATAGCTGTTGATGCTGTGAAGCACAATTTTGTTGCTATGAAAGTTAACCATTTGTCTGGAGCTGTTCATTTTGGCAACATGGTATGCTTCCCGACTTTCGACACTGCTACCTTCTTTAGGCCTCTCAGCATCTTTTTTTGAAAGCTTTATTTGTTTGCTGCTCTTTGTTTGCTATAATGATCAAATGTGTTGCCTGCTCTGCGATTTTATGTTTTCTGCATTACCTACCTGGCTACCATCTCGCATATTCATTAGCTGAAGAGCCTTGTCATCTTGGGCTTTTGAGTGTTCTGTAGGAATAAACTGTTCATAGTGAATGGTTACATTTTTATTGATTGTGTTATAAATCATAAATCACAAACATGTGTAACATGGAATGATTAGTCTTAGAGGAAGCAATGCTGTGTCAACCAACAATGCTGTATGTAGCTAAATAATGTAATGTTTCCTCAAACGTTCTACCACTCATTTGAGCAACTGCATATGTGGCCAATTCACAGTTTTATCAATTGAGGCAATATTTCTGTTCATTCTCATCACAAATGTTTGGAAATTGACCTACAAGGCAAGAGTTGATTTTCTGTTTCCATCTTATATACTCCCTCCAATCCATAATAAGTGTTGTGCTTTTAATTCATATTTGAACTAAAGCCACACCACTTATTATGGATTGGGGAGAGTAATATATATACAGATAAGTAAGCAACATCTATTTTATAATCTATTTGTTTGTTGTTCTTACTTATATCTCTGTGCAGGACATAGAATCTGATGGGCTTAGTAGTCACCTTAGTGTGCTTGCTGATTCCCTAAACAAAGCAAGGTGTCTTATTCATCCACCTGTGCATAGGCCATCCAAGCTTGGTGAGAACTTGAATAGTCTTGCTGGAGTGGTTGAGAAAGAACATAAAAGGCTTCTTGCGAGAAAGTCAATTATTGAAAAACGAAAAGAAGACCATGAGCGCCAAATATTGGAGAAGGTTCCCTACTTTCTTACTCTAATTTGTTGTTTCTCATGTAGTCTTTGTTTATGGTTTTTATTTTCATTATTTCTAGGAGAAAGAAGAGGAGACAAAGAGATTGAGTATTCAGAAGAAATCTGCAGATGATGAAAGGGAGAGGCTTCAGAAGGAGCAGAGAAATAGGGAGAAACAGAGAATAGAAAAAGAAATACTGGACAAAGAGAAGAAGGAAGCATCATTAATGATCAATGATAATATAAAACTACCAAAGAATAAGAAAAAACATTTCACTGAAGGGGTAAGAAACAGTTGTGAAGTTACAATAATTGCCGCTCCATGCTAACTTGCTACATGTGCTCTATTTTCTTGTACTTCCTTGGATATATCTGGCAATAAAACCTGGATGCACCTTTACTTATTAGAATCGTGGTAAAGGTAATATTACTGCATTGTCAGCTCTGTATCGATATTTAGCGATTTGTCTCTGAACTGCTTGGAGAAGATGATGAATGCTGTATAAGGATGGCAGGCTATGTAGATAAAGACAGGATCATGCTTGGTTGGATAATTTATTTCTCGAGGATCTTTAAACAAACCTATTAGCAGTTTAGCACACTAATACTTAAATGGTTCGTTGAACTTGGGTAAACTTAGGTAAATATTCAGTACAGAGTACTGTACTATATTCAGTACAGAGTACACAAGTACTATGTTGTCTTAATTTGGTTATGCTACTTAATAAAATCCAACCTCTAAATCTGTGCTTCTATGTGCGGTCGTTTGAATATATTGAGTGTTCAAATGGCAGGAGCTAACAAAACAAGGTGCCATGGAGCTGTTATTGAGTCGACAACTAAAGGAGCGTCAGGAGATGGAAAGGAGAGTGCAGCTGCTTGCAAAAAAAATGGATTACTTGGAGAGGGCAAAACGACAGGAGGAAGCACCACTGATAGAGGAAGCCTTCCAGAAACGCCTCGAGGAAGAGAAGATCCTGCATGAGCAAGAGCAGTTGGTTTGTGTTTACTGTCAATTTGTTACTTGCAAGGTGCAAATCCTGATAGTTGTTAACATGCTAATGTTTGTTATAAATTTCAACTTTGTAGAGAGAGATTGAGCTTAGCAAGCAGCACCATGCGGGTGACTTGCAGGAGAAAAATAGGCTTTCTCGATTGTTGGAGCATAAGGTATGTATGCTACTTGCAACTGCATTCAACTTGTGTGACAGTGTTGCTGAGTGCATCGATCTTGTGTTGGAGAGCATTGTGATCTACTTTCTCATGTTTTTTCTTCCATAATAAGCTTTTTCCAAGTTTGTAATGTATATTCGATTTATCCACTGAGGAAATCTTGAGGATTGTAATAGTGATGCAACTTTCTACCTGCACATAAAGATTTTGAACTACTTAAGTAGCTGTGGCATGCCATCTAGTAGTACAAAGGTCTGTTTTGTGTTGATTTTGTTTTGTTTGTATGATATGATTCGTGGTATACTTTTTGGTGGATTACCACATCAAAGAAAGATTCAGTTTTCCATATATCTTTTTTCATTTTTGGCTTCATGGGTCAACTTATGAGCTTCTTTCAGCATGTAAATGTTTTCCTTCTCGTAAAACTACCTTCACTTTGTTAATCTTTGTCCAAACATCGGCCATAATGTTAACGTTCTTTTTCTAAATATTTTTTTGCTGTTTCAGAATGCTTTCCAGGAAAGAATTGTGCAACGTCGTGAAGCTGAGTTTAGTAGCCTAAGGAAAGAGAGGGATGAAAGGGTCAATCAGTTGATATCTTCTAGAAAGCGTGAAAGGGAAACTGTACGGAAATTGATGTATTATCTGAACCTGGAGGAACAGCGGATCCAAAGGCAGCGCGAGGAAGATGAGGCTAAAAAACGTGAAGGCAAGTTTATTCTTGGACTAATTTTGCTATTTGCTCAACTTGCCGAGCACAGTATTAATTAGAACTCTATTATTGTTGTTGGTAACTTGAATACTTGAAATTGGCAACTCAATGATTGTTCTTGCGCAACTTATATTGCTCTAGACTAGTTCTTGTTTTAACGGGGATGAGATAGAATCCTCCAACAATATGAACTTTGAATTATCATTACTGATGTTCGTGGTACTTTGAATTATCATTATTTTTGAAGCTCGTGACCGAAGGGGAAGCCCCTACGGTGTGTATTTTCTTTTACTTTGAATTATCATTATTAACTTAGATGATCAACATTACAGTATTTTATTTCTCATGCTTGTACAGTGGATAATGGAACGTATTAATCTTGCTAGTTGTTGCTTTGTTGCTATTCCATAATGTTATCATTTGGAAGTAGGGGAAACACATTCTAGCTAATCAAATATTGTTGGTTTGATTTGCAGATGAAGAGAAGAGGAAGAGGGAGGAAGCAGAGAAGAAAGCCAAGCTGGACGCAATTGCCGCTAAGCAGGCACAGAGGGAAAGGGAGATGGAAGAGAAGGCACAGAGGGAAAGGGAGGCTCTCTTGAGAGGTGTGGAGCCCCTGCGCGCACCTGATGTTGCCGCTCATGCTGTTGCACCACCAGCTTGTGAACCAGTAGTGGCAGCTCCAGCTGCAGCAGCGGCTGCGCCTGCTCCTGCTCCTAGCAGGTATGTCCCAAAGTTCAAACGGGGCGGCGACAGCAGCAGCCAGAGGCCTGCAGCTGCACCTGAACAGGACCGCTGGGGCTCCCGTGATGACCGTCCTCGCCCTGATGCACGTCCCCTCCGCCAGGACGCCCCTCCTGCACGCCAAGAGGCACCCCCTTCCCGCCTTCCTGCACGACAGGAGGTGCCCGCTGCCCGCCTTCCTGCACGCCAAGAGGCTCCCCTTGCCCGCCAGCCGGATGGTGCTCCTGCTGCTCCTTCAACTGACCGCTGGCGTCCTGGTGGATCTAGACCCTCTGCAAATACTTCATCCACTCCGCCGTCCGCCCCTTGGAGGCGGAGCTGAAACTGCCTGCACTCAGAACGTGCTCTGCCAGCTGGTTGAGATTTTTGCCGTCTTTCAAGCGCAGGAGCTTCGCACACAATACCCGCCTCTGATACCTGGAAGTATGGTTACTTGAATTTGTTTGTTGCACACCATATATATGTTCCTAAATTTTCAATGCAATTACTTTTAGGCCCCTTTTTAGAAAGTCATGTTTGATCTTTAGAGTCGAAATCAATTAATTGGGTTGCATCTGTCTTCTGTTATCTTTTGCTAAAGATCGATCATATAATCTGTGCTTTGGTCCGTCTTTTCCTACCAATTTTGAATTATTTGGTGCTAGCCATTAGCAAACTAAAAACCATGTTACAATAAACAGCCTCCAGATTTCATCTACTCCCTGTCGTGTGAGGTAGGATGATGCGGTAGCTGGTGCTTGCATTTCTGTGTTTTGCCGTTTATACGCTGTATCTGCAATTCTGCCAAAAATGTAAACATAGCCCCAGCTCCTAACAACATCATTTCATTGGTCAGCATGTTTCAACTTCTGATGGTCAACCTGGGAGCCTCGGAAGCAGAAATGAAAAAGAAAACGTTAAACTAATTGACTAAAGAAGTGAACATAGCCCGCTTCTAACAACATCATTTCATTGATCAGCATGTTTCAACTTCTGACGGTCAACCTGACAGCCTCGGAAGCAGAAATGAAAAAGAAAAGATTAAACTAATTGACTAAAGGGATGCCAATTTTTTTTTTATTACCTGTTAAGTCAAGAACAAGAACAAGGAAATTTATGCATGACATAATTGTTTACGTGATGTATAAAAATATGACCTAATACGTAATTTCTTTGATTTTTATATCACTTGACTCCTATGTCAATTTTGTGTTGTTTTGGTCAATATGAAGTAATTATCTATATACCAACATAAATTTTAAATGTAACAACATAGAAATATCCTAGGTTAGAATAACTTATTCTACTCTCTAGATGTTGAATAACACTTCATTATACATGTGATCTTTTGGAGGCCAGCAGCAAGATTTGCTGTGTGTCAACCGGATGCGCAAATTTTGCTCAAAGGAAAACAGACTTGGCTTGTGCAGGGGGGCTATCGTCTCGGATCCAAGGTCATGTATGACTTTGTGGCTTGTTTTGATTTTTGCTAGCTAATAAATACTCCCGCTACACCAGCTGATGGTATTGGGCCTGAACAAGAAGACGCTCAAGCAAGTCAACAAGATCCTGCGAGGGTTTCTCTGGGTGGGCAGGGCAGAGGTCAACGGAGGTCACTGCCACGTGAACTGGGCTAAGGTGTGCCTACCGCTTAACCTGGGTGGGCTCGGAATCCCAGACCTTGCACGGATGGCCATCAGCCTTAGGGTGCGCTGGTTGTGGAGGATGCGCACGGACCCCCTGCGACCGTGGCGCGGGCTGGACATGCAGTTCTCGAAGGCGGAGTTAGACATCTTTGCGGCATCCACTTCGATGGTGGTGGGCAATGGAGAGTCCGTCCTCTTCCGGGAGGACCAATGGGTGGACGGCAGATCCATCAAGGAGATGGCGTCGGAGGTGTATGCGCTGGTACCTAATCGACGCAGGAAGGTGCGTACGGTACGCGAGGCGCTGATAGACCGCACTTGGATCCCGGACATAGCTGGAGCACCTAGCGCCCTCGCACTGTGGCAGTATGTACATCTATGGGGCAAGCTAAGGGAGTTCCAGCTATCGGCGGAACAAGATAGGATGACCTGGATATGGACAACGGATGGCCAGTACACCTCCCATTCTTGCTATGAGGCCCTTTTCCAGGGGGCGATCACCTCAGCATCTTGGGAGCTGAACTGGAGATCCTGGGCGCCTCCGAGGGTGAAATTCTTTATCTTGCTGGCCCGCCTTGACAGGTGTTGGACGGGTGAGAGGTTGGCGCGTCGGGGCCTTCCACATGCGCCCAGATACCCACTCTGTGATCAGTCTGAGGAGACCATGACGCATCTACTCACCGGATGCCCATTCTCCAGGACGGTCTGGTACGAGGTCCTCTCGTGGATTCGATCCAACTCGGGGCCTCCTTCGGAGGGCGACTTCGCGGAGTGGTGATCGCTGGTGGTGAGGACTACCCCTCGCTAGCTGCGCAAATGTACTTCGTCGTTAATCATGCTCACGGCGTGGTGGATATGGAAACATCGGAATGCTGCGATCTTCGACAACGCACATCCTTTGGTGCCTTCCTTGTTCAACGACATCAGGACCGAGGCACGGCAATGGGCGGACGCGGGAGCCCATGGTGTCCGCCAACTCCTCCCCTAGACTAGGGTCTCTCTTTTCTCGGGTCGAGTTGTAGCGCGGGGTGCTTGTCCCTCTGTTGGGCATGTACATATATAGCCTTCTTTTTATCTATCAATGCATCGAAATGCAAGTCTTTTGCGTTTTCGCGTACTAAATACTCCCGTTAAACTGCCACAACAAATTAAACTCGCTTTGCTTAGGCGTGCGGCGTGCCTTGAGCTTTTTTTTTTTCTGATTGTTCAAGCTTTTTCATCCAAAAAAATATTACTAGGAATGCGATCGAGGGGAATTTAGAGGCAATAATATACTGTTTCCGATGCATTAATCGATTGGTAATGATTTAGGGGAAGCACATCAGTCATGTGGAGCATGGGCAACACATCGACAACGGCCACGACGTGCAGTGGAGGATGAGCGGGCGACGCGGGGGGCGATTCAAATTTTGAATCCCCCTTGCCGGAGCGCTCGGCGGTGAGGCCGGCCGGCGACGAGCCCGACAAGAAGGATGGCCGCGACAAGATGGCGGGTATCTGCGGCTGCGGAGGCGGCGATGGCGGCACCGGAGGGAAGCGTTAGGGCGGTACAAGGTGAGAAGTTTGGCGTTTCAGATCTCGCCATGGCGGCGGCGCAGGTAACGGCACGGAAGTGCGGCCTGGCCGGCGACGGGTCGACGAGTGCGGCCACAGAGTCACCGGCGGAGGTTGCCCGCCGCGGCGTTGAGGTGCTGTCGGTGCCGCCCCGGGAGAAGGGGCCGCACAGGGGAAGGTTCTGGGTTGGCGACGAGCCCGATGAGGATCGCATCGTGTCGGAGGTCTGCGACGGTGAGGAAACCGCGTCGGCCCTGTCGAGTCAGGGGCGCCCGGAGGGGCGCCTAGCGGGGCAGCCATCTTCGGTGGTTACCCTAGGAGGGTTCATCGCAAGGGCGGAGGAGCTGGGGGGCTCTCTCCGCCACCATCGGCAGTCGGCCTATGCCCCCGGGGGAAAAGGCTCTGCTTCGGCCATGCCGTGCCGTGATTCCGGCGAATGGGTGACGTGGGCTGGCAGGCTGGTTCGTCTTCTAGGCTGGCGCGGGCTGGGAGCGCTCCGCCGGGGAGGGCTTGCTGACCCACCTTGGTGCCGGTGGTGGTGGCGGTAGTTCCGCCGGAGGCGTAGGAGATGGGCGCGGGGGAAGGAGACGGCAGTAACCCTAGGGACTCCCCGGGGAGTAGAGATCTAGGCCTTTCGTGGGCTGTTTCACCCCCACGTGGGCCGCTGGTGAATACGCCTTCGGGCCTAGAAGGCCCAAGCCTATGTCCAGATCCGTCTGACGAGGTTTCGGCTCCCACTCCTGGGCCTGGCCCACCTAAGCGCTGGACGTTTAAGTGGCTGTGGATGCCTATTGGATGCTCCTCTCCTAAGCTAGGGCTTCCAGCTTGTGAAAGAGAAGTGCGACAGCATCTTAGCGATCCCGCTGCACCGCCACACAGGCTCCTCCGACCAGTTCAGGAACCGTCGCCGCTCCACCGCTCCTTTGCGGAGGCTCTCATGGTCGGTGGGGAGGATGGGCGGAAGCGTCGCTTCGCGGATGCGGGAGGGCGGAGAGACGGGGGCTTCGGTGGTCGCTGGCAGGAGGGGGCGACCATAGGGAGGCTGCGGCCACCTCCAACCGGCGTCAGGATGGGGGAAGCAGGGAGGCCCAGGGGTTTGGGGCTGGTGGCAACTAGCAGCAGGAGGGAGGGAACAACAACGGCTACAACTTCGGCCATCAGGGCGATAGGTATGACCGATTCCGAGGGAGAGACGGTGACAGGTTTGACCGGAGCCGGGAGGGTTGGAGCTCTCCACCGCCGTGGTGGCGCGAGCAACAGCTCCGGGAGGAACTCCACCGTCAGCAGGCATGCGCCACCGGAGGGGTCCAAGGTCAGGGAGACCGGTCCGATGGGGCGGGTCAGGGCGACCGGGGTGGCCAGGGGCAGCGGCCACCTCCCAAGGCAAAAGGCAAGAAGGTGGCCGGGGCCAACTCCGGCAACGGCGGAAGTTTGCAGAGCGGTAAACCCAAGGGTGTGTCTCGGCCAGGGGCGCCGGCGGGAGGCGAGTGTTTCAAGTGTGGCTGGGAAGGTCATTTCCAATCAGAGTGCGAGTTTGATCCGCTTTGTGTGCTATGCAGCAGCGAGGGTCACACTTCGGCCAACTGTCCGTCGAGGGGAAAGGGATTCCGCCTCCAGACGCTGGGCCACGCCATTACCGGAGGAGGCTTCTACAACATCGACGTTGAGACGCTCAAGGGAGGTAAGTGGGCAGGAGAAGTTTTCTCTGCGGTCATCAAGTTCCTGTCCGTGCCGCTCTCGGAGGAGCAGCTTTCAGCGGAACTGAAGCATCTGGTGGACGACATGTGGGATTGGCAAGTGCAGAGGCTGTCGGAGTCGGAATTCTCTGTCACCTTCCCC